>NW_025235280.1:0-1121 GCF_018294505.1 Triticum aestivum | reverse complement strand
GAGTAAGGAACATCCATAATGTTGGGTTCATTGACCCACACATCGTTAATGGATATGTGTTGGAGCATCACCCCGCCGACATGGAGGCAGACCTGTGGCAGTTTCTTACAAAGCAGGAACTCAAAAGTGATATTCTATTTCCTTACCATTTTGGGTGAGTGTTTCTGTCTTGAGCACATTCTCTTTTGTTTACTCCATGCATGGTATGTGGCCGGCTAATCGATGAGTTATGCATGACGTACTGTGCATGTATCGTGTCCGCAGGTTCCACTGGATTCTGCTAGTAATTAAAGTTGACACCTCAGAATGTCTCGTCCACGACTCTCTGAATAAGGATCCAAAGCTTTGGGTCGACATGAGAAGAATGCTGCAGAAGTAATTATTTTCATTCATTTGCGCTCTATATCGATCGGCCTATTTCGTTCATTTCCTAATATCAAGTAACTAATAACTCTCTTGTTCATTTAATTTTCTTTGCCTCGTAGGGTTTGGAGACGGTTAGTAGATACAAAGGTCGGTGAATTCAAAAAAGAGCTAGAATTCAAAAGGGCAAAGGCTAAGAATGGTGAGGATATTCAGCCAGCGGGGACCAATCTATGTGCATACTATGTCTGTGAGATGATCCGGAGATACACCTCTGAGCGGGTTCCGAGTGATACCAATGCTCAGAGGAATAACCTCCAGATGATGCTTAGTCCAGAAGCTCGCTTTCGACCACTTCAAGAGGAACTAGCTGGATGGTTAAGGAGGGAAGTCCTCCATCCTAAAGGAGAACACCATTACGAGGACGTAGAACTTTATATGCATTAAATTATGTATGGAAACTTGTTCAAAATTGTATATGGTCATCCGATGATATTGAATATATATTGTATATTCCTCTTGAATTCTTTTTGGTTCTAATTTCAAATTTGTTTGAAATTGTACATTCATATGCATGTATGTAGTACCGTAGAATATGTGAAACTCCTTCAAAATTAAAATAAAGCACAAAAGAAATAAAACAATACATATTAAACAGAAAACAGGTTTAAGGGGGGGGGGCTAAAACCCTAAACCTGCGGCGGCCTTTAGTCGCGGTTGGCCAGAAGAACCGCGACTAAAGGTCCTCCGCCCCGACG
>NW_025235279.1:0-6305 GCF_018294505.1 Triticum aestivum | reverse complement strand
TCAAAAAGATATGCCATTTTCAAAATGCCCACACAATGTTGAGTGTGCAAAAAACAGAGAAAACGAGGGACGAAGTTTTGGCAAGTGTTGCATGTGGTGTGCGTAGATGACAATGGGGACCCACATGTCAATAATGGCAGAGGCAAAAAGGTTGGACATATTTTCCCTGCATCAGGTGGAATCGAACCCGGGCGGAACAGCGGTCAGGTAGTGTCACTTGGCCACTTGGCTAGTTCAGTAGTTTCGGTATAAATAAGGCATTGCTTCACATTGTTTGTTCTGGTCCTTCGCCTTTGAGCGCTCGCCGCGGCGCCGCTGTCTGCCATTGTGAACATGCTGAACAAATGAGAGGAATCTGGAGAGGAGTGTATGTGGGGAGGTGGACAGTCGGGACCCACCAGGTCTATGGCTGTACGCAAGCAAGTGCCTCATTGAAAAAAATACTTCCTCCTAATGCTATACTGGTGTTGGGGCCCACGGTTTTGTCAACATAGTTACATTTTTTAGGTGCTTCAATGTAGTTACTAAAGGAGATAAATTTACAACGAAGCCGGGGAGCTGGCAGGTATCATTTTTTATCAGTGGGCCAGTAAATATCAGCTGGGTTGTGGGCTGCCCCGTCTAGGCTTTATTTTTTAACATGCGAAGCCCACGACATGCCGGTTTGTATTTCCTTGAGGGCGATCATGTATCGACCGGCCTATGGACTTCCCATTCGAGGTTTTATTTGTCCTGAAACATCGGCAGCCCAACTTATGTATTTTTTTGAAGAAAACGCAGAGGTATGTTCTATTTTTCTATATAAGAATAGGAACGCCAGGTCCAACTTATGTTTCCCTTCTAACTATATTATATAATTTAAATTATTTTATTTGTTATTATATATTATTGTTATTGTCATCATATATTTAATAGATACTTACATATATAAGAAAACAATATCCCACATCTTCTTAACTTATAAAAATAATTTGTTAACAATAAAATCCTGGATTTATTTACATTAAGGCAACGAAAATCCTGGTGATTGTGTACAAAAGCTTGGTAAGATTTAAGGACCAATGGAATAATAAATCACTTATTATTTAAGTATATTTATAACAAAATGCTCAGCCCCTGTTTATTTTTTGATAACATTGATGCGCCCAACCCAACATTATAATTAGAACCAGCCCAGCAAAATCGTGTATTTCGAGAAAGTGCAAATGGCCTGTAATTTTTTAGGAAAAAAATAAATGGGCCGCATGGACGCTACATTATTTGTTCAGCCAGCCCAGCAAATTCGTGTATTTCGACAAAGTGAAAATGGGTTGTAGTTTTAAAAAATGGGTCACATCGACGCTACATTATTTGTTCACCCAGCCAAGCAAATGGATTGTAATTCTCAAAAAAAGATCAAATGGACTGTAAATTCTGAAAAAATGGGTTGAATATGTCCCACATTTCTGGAGGCTGAAATGTGGGCCAATAGGTCGAAGCCAACGCAAGTCATTGTCAACTTGGTCAACAAATGATTCTTACATCGTTAGCTGTTGGATTTACATCCAATGACCAGCATCCATCTTCAATATCTCGTCTTCTTCCTCCAGCGCCGCCGGGACCACCTGCTCCCGCCTCCTGCTGCTAGCAGCTCTGCTTAGCACGCTTCATTGCGAAGCGCTACCCCACCGCCGGCCAAGGCATCCCTCCACCCCTCCACACCTCCACACCTCCTTTTCTTCTCCACCAACTGCCGAACCACGCCGCACCAGAACCAGTTAACCCTCACACCTCTCTGTCTATGACTCCACTCCCCCGTCTTCCCATCTCCAGCTCGTTGATGTCCGGGGTCTCGCCCTCGTCCATCACCTTGGAGCTCGGCACGGTATGGTCAACACACAAAAAATTAATACTCCACGTGCTAGCTGGGACCCACCATAGTGGGAGGCTGACTTGTGGCCCTACTAAGTTGACAGGGACGGAGGGCTTTTTCAACTTAGTCAATATGAACTATTCTAGCTCCAATGACCGTACGATGTCCATCCAACGGCCGTAGTGCTTCTTCAACCTCTGTTCTTCTTGCTCGAGCTGCCCAAACCAGCGTCGGTCGTGCCGCCTGCTCCTACCTCACATGGTCGGCTATGCTGTCACGGAGGCCTCACCGCCCCCTACCACTCCCACCTCTGGCCAGGCCCTGCGGTGACGGCATCTTCACACTGCAGCCGAACCAGTGAACCCTCGTACTCCTCTCCGTGTGGGCATCCACTACCGCGTCTTCCCCTTCCTAGGCCTTGCGGTCGTCCACCGCCTTGGTGCTCTCAGCGTGGCATGGTCAATGTGGTCAAGGAACGACTTCCATCAGAAGAGTACTGTACATGGAGAGGCTAACAGCTGGGTCCATGGCCGTAGCAAGGAAGTGCCTCCTTATTACGCGCAAAATAATGATTCCTCCACCTGACAGCAGGGACCCGCTGGACGGGCCACCGTATTATGCGAAAAAATATTTCCTTCATGACTGCTAGGACCCACCAGCTACATCTTCACACACAAGGAAGTGCCTGACAGTCGGGACCCAAATGGTTGAAGCCTATGTAGCGTTGTCATTTTGGTCATGAATGTGTACGTACATACTGGTCAATCGGTCTGTCTGCAGGCTGCAGCTATGAACCGTGGCCGAGTAAGGAAGGGCACATGTCGTAGTAGAGGCATGCACATGCATAGTAGAGGTGCGCATGTAGCATGTACACGTGCGTACATCTAGGCTGCAAGAATGTAAATACGGCCATGTACGTGCATACGGACGGGGTCTCGAACACCTACTCACGCATGCGTACGGCCAGGGTTCGTGTACATGGAAAGGTAGCGATGGTGTCCTGTTCATGGGCAGCCAGCCGGCTGGGTCAGAACGGAGAAATTGCCTCGTCGTGTTCATCGGGAGGCAACCGGCTTGGATAGAACAGCCGATCGAAACGAGGCCTGGCATACTGCAGAATGGAGGAAACGACCTTGTGTTCGACCACCTAGGGTCGAAACGGGATCCTGCTCATCGGGAGGGGTCTGGTGTACCGCAAAACGGAGGAAACGGACTTGTGTTGGAGTGCTACAGTCGAAACGGGTGTCCTGTTCATTGGGAGGGGTGTGGCGTACCGCAAAACGGGACTCCATGGGCTAATGTTCATCTCCACCATCGACCTCCTCCGGCCTCCTTGGGCTACTGTTCATCCACCGTCGACCTCCACCAGCCTCCACCTGCACTGTTCATCCACGGGCTCCTGTTCATCCAGCCTCCACCGCTCCTCCACTGGGTACTGTTCAACCAGCCCTCTCCATGGGGTCCTATTCAACCACCCCTCCATGGGCTACTGTTCATCCAACCCTCCACCGGCTACTGTTCAACCAGCCCTCCATGGGGTCCTGTTCATCCAGCCCTCCATGGGGTCCTGTTCATCCACCCCCAACTGGCTTGAACGGGGTCCTGTTCAGCCAGCAGCAACGGCCTCTACTACCATAGGGTCCTGTTCATCCAACCCTCCACCGGGAACTGTTCATCCAACCCCCCCCCAACAACGCTCACTGTTCATCAAGGGAAGGAGGCAGCTGGTTCGATCGGCTTCAGTTAGCAGTGGTAGCGAAGGAATCGCTCGATTGGGTTCAGTTAACAGCCAGATCGATCGATTGGTCGAGTTCAGTAACGCGTAGCCTGTAGTGCAATCGCTCTGGTTCAGTAGCGAATGCCTCGCTCGGGTTCAGTAAGAGCCCAAAGCCTCACACCCACGCGCACATGTGTATGAGAGAAACGCGCATCGCTCGGCCCCGACCACCCACCGTAACAGGGAACTCCCCAATATTTTGCTTGCCCTCGCTTCTACCACGGTTTTTTCCATCATGGATGTCCCAAAGAATGTCATGCAGCTGCGTCTCCGGCCCACCCAGGACAAAAAGCCCATTTTCTGTCATGATTTTTTGTCATAGAAGTAGGAGCCCACCACATCTATGATGATACCAGGTTTTGTCATAATTATCGTCAGAGAAGTGTCATAAGCATGACAGAAAAAAATTCATTCGGCCCAAAATGTCATGGATGTGTCTTTTTTTGTAGTGTAAGTAGAGCTCTATTTTGTATTTTGAGATCTAGCACTCCTACTCCTCTTGCCTTTTCTAGGTAGACATACTTTCTCCCACTTAACCAGGCAGTTGCCATGTTTATTGATGCCCTTCCCATACCAGAGAAAGCTTCTCGCAGACTTCTCAAAGTGATCTAGAATGGTAAATGGTACTTTGATACAACACATGGCAAAAATGGGCAATGCAGATACAATGGCTTTAAGATGTGTGAGCCTACCATAATATGACATCATGGTGGCAATTCCAGATAATCTGTTATCCAATCTTGAGACCATGGGCATTAGGTCAATTACTTTAGGTCTGGTTGTGCCCATAGGCAATCCTAAGTAAGTGAAGGGCATGGATTCCTTCTTACATTTGAGTAGATCTGACAATTCTTGAGCTCTATCATCAAAGATATTGATTGGAACAAGAGATGATTTGTTGTAATTAACAATTAGCCCAGTGAACCTAGAGAAACTGTCCAGTATTACAGTGAAAATCTTAATTTGCTCCTCATCTGCTGGTAATATTACCAGAGTGTCATCAGCATATGGGATAATGGGATAACATTGAGTGTAATTGGTGTCAATAGGTAAACTAAGAGCACCATTTCTACATGCATCATTGACCAAAACCTGCAGTAATTCTCCCACAAATACATCTAGTAGTGGAGAAAATGGGTCCCCTTGCCTAACACCACATTTACAATTTATATTTTTCCCAGGCACACCATTGAGTATAATAGAGGTAGATGCAGTAGACAAAATAATGTTGACCCGACTAATCCATTTATCACTAAATCCAAAGTGCTTCATCATGAAAAGAATATCATTGTAGTTTACCTTGTTAGATGCTTTCACAAAGTCAATCTTGAAAATGATGATCTCCTTTTTTGATATGTGACACATATCAATGTATTCAAAACTGCATGCAAGACAATCCTGAATATTCCTAGATTTTATAAAACCATACTGATTTTGGCTAACTCTTGATAAGATAATTCGCTGAGCTCTCTTGGCAAGTAGTTTTGTGAGAATTTTGATAGGCATACTCACTAGGGAGATAGGCCTAAAATCATTAGGTGATTAAGGGTTGTCATTCTGAGGGATAAGAGCAATATAAGCAGTATTGATAGGCTACAGAGATACAGATTCTAGATGAAAGTCATTAATGAACTTATAAAAATAGTGTTTGATGATGTGCCAACACTTTTCATAAAAAGACCATTAAATCCATCAGGTCCAGGGGACTTGTCATTGGACATGTGTTTGATTATGTCATCAAATTCCTTAGCAGAGAATGGTCTGTCAAGATCATGAGGAATACTATTCATGCTCAAATGGGAAATGTCAAAGTCCATATAACTATCATTATGTGTGCCAATTATCTCCTTGAATGAGGCCCAAATTATGGCAGCTTTTGATCATGATCATAACTATATTGACCATCAGTGGATATCAGGAAAGTGATGTAATTGTGCCTAAATACCTATGAAGCAATAGCATGAAAAAACTTTGTATTTTCATCACCAAGCTTGGCCCATCTGACGTTTGCTTTGATTCTCCAGTATATTCTTTTAGCCTCCAAAATCTTGTTTGTATGGTTGATGAGAGCTTTCCTGGAAAAAGTTCCCTACTGGTAAGCAACCTTTGATCTTCCTGTCCATCATAAGTTTTACATAGAAGCAACAGTTCTCAATAGTTTTACTGAGCTGACAAAATTGCTTACTCCATTTTTAGGCCCCTTCTAAGTGCCTTAAATTTGGCATTAAGATGTTTTTTCAGAATGTGAAAAGTGTATGGACTTATACCAATGGTTCTCCACTGTTTCAATAAAACCATTAAATTCCATCCAAAATATCTCAAATCTAAAAATGTTGCATTTAGGAATGTTTCTATCAACCATGATTTTGATGGGCACATGGTTAGATGAGATCTTAGCCAAAGGGATTGCCATGGTAGATGGGTGAACAGTAGTCCAGTGGGAGCTTGTGAACACCCGATCCAACTGTTCCAACAGTGGTCTATCATGTTTATTGCCCCATGTAAAGGATCTTCCTTTCAGTGGTATTTCCACCAAATCAAGATTTATAATTATGTTGTTGAAAAGCATCATGTTGTTTGGACCACCATCTGGTTTATTTCTATTCTCTGGGCCTCTGATGAAGTTGGAATCCCCCAGAATCATCCATAGCTTGTTTTGATTGATATTGAGATTCT
>NW_025235278.1:0-6305 GCF_018294505.1 Triticum aestivum | reverse complement strand
TCAAAAAGATATGCCATTTTCAAAATGCCCACACAATGTTGAGTGTGCAAAAAACAGAGAAAACGAGGGACGAAGTTTTGGCAAGTGTTGCATGTGGTGTGCGTAGATGACAATGGGGACCCACATGTCAATAATGGCAGAGGCAAAAAGGTTGGACATATTTTCCCTGCATCAGGTGGAATCGAACCCGGGCGGAACAGCGGTCAGGTAGTGTCACTTGGCCACTTGGCTAGTTCAGTAGTTTCGGTATAAATAAGGCATTGCTTCACATTGTTTGTTCTGGTCCTTCGCCTTTGAGCGCTCGCCGCGGCGCCGCTGTCTGCCATTGTGAACATGCTGAACAAATGAGAGGAATCTGGAGAGGAGTGTATGTGGGGAGGTGGACAGTCGGGACCCACCAGGTCTATGGCTGTACGCAAGCAAGTGCCTCATTGAAAAAAATACTTCCTCCTAATGCTATACTGGTGTTGGGGCCCACGGTTTTGTCAACATAGTTACATTTTTTAGGTGCTTCAATGTAGTTACTAAAGGAGATAAATTTACAACGAAGCCGGGGAGCTGGCAGGTATCATTTTTTATCAGTGGGCCAGTAAATATCAGCTGGGTTGTGGGCTGCCCCGTCTAGGCTTTATTTTTTAACATGCGAAGCCCACGACATGCCGGTTTGTATTTCCTTGAGGGCGATCATGTATCGACCGGCCTATGGACTTCCCATTCGAGGTTTTATTTGTCCTGAAACATCGGCAGCCCAACTTATGTATTTTTTTGAAGAAAACGCAGAGGTATGTTCTATTTTTCTATATAAGAATAGGAACGCCAGGTCCAACTTATGTTTCCCTTCTAACTATATTATATAATTTAAATTATTTTATTTGTTATTATATATTATTGTTATTGTCATCATATATTTAATAGATACTTACATATATAAGAAAACAATATCCCACATCTTCTTAACTTATAAAAATAATTTGTTAACAATAAAATCCTGGATTTATTTACATTAAGGCAACGAAAATCCTGGTGATTGTGTACAAAAGCTTGGTAAGATTTAAGGACCAATGGAATAATAAATCACTTATTATTTAAGTATATTTATAACAAAATGCTCAGCCCCTGTTTATTTTTTGATAACATTGATGCGCCCAACCCAACATTATAATTAGAACCAGCCCAGCAAAATCGTGTATTTCGAGAAAGTGCAAATGGCCTGTAATTTTTTAGGAAAAAAATAAATGGGCCGCATGGACGCTACATTATTTGTTCAGCCAGCCCAGCAAATTCGTGTATTTCGACAAAGTGAAAATGGGTTGTAGTTTTAAAAAATGGGTCACATCGACGCTACATTATTTGTTCACCCAGCCAAGCAAATGGATTGTAATTCTCAAAAAAAGATCAAATGGACTGTAAATTCTGAAAAAATGGGTTGAATATGTCCCACATTTCTGGAGGCTGAAATGTGGGCCAATAGGTCGAAGCCAACGCAAGTCATTGTCAACTTGGTCAACAAATGATTCTTACATCGTTAGCTGTTGGATTTACATCCAATGACCAGCATCCATCTTCAATATCTCGTCTTCTTCCTCCAGCGCCGCCGGGACCACCTGCTCCCGCCTCCTGCTGCTAGCAGCTCTGCTTAGCACGCTTCATTGCGAAGCGCTACCCCACCGCCGGCCAGGGCATCCCTCCACCCCTCCACACCTCCACACCTCCTTTTCTTCTCCACCAACTGCCGAACCACGCCGCACCAGAACCAGTTAACCCTCACACCTCTCTGTCTATGACTCCACTCCCCCGTCTTCCCATCTCCAGCTCGTTGATGTCCGGGGTCTCGCCCTCGTCCATCACCTTGGAGCTCGGCACGGTATGGTCAACACACAAAAAATTAATACTCCACGTGCTAGCTGGGACCCACCATAGTGGGAGGCTGACTTGTGGCCCTACTAAGTTGACAGGGACGGAGGGCTTTGTCAACTTAGTCAATATGAACTATTCTAGCTCCAATGACCGTACGATGTCCATCCAACGGCCGTAGTGCTTCTTCAACCTCTGTTCTTCTTGCTCGAGCTGCCCAAACCAGCGTCGGTCGTGCCGCCTGCTCCTACCTCACATGGTCGGCTATGCTGTCACGGAGGCCTCACCGCCCCCTACCACTCCCACCTCTGGCCAGGCCCTGCGGTGACGGCATCTTCACACTGCAGCCGAACCAGTGAACCCTCGTACTCCTCTCCGTGTGGGCATCCACTACCGCGTCTTCCCCTTCCTAGGCCTTGCGGTCGTCCACCGCCTTGGTGCTCTTAGCGTGGCATGGTCAATGTGGTCAAGGAACGACTTCCATCAGAAGAGTACTGTACATGGAGAGGCTAACAGCTGGGTCCATGGCCGTAGCAAGGAAGTGCCTCCTTATTACGCGCAAAATAATGATTCCTCCACCTGACAGCAGGGACCCGCTGGACGGGCCACCGTATTATGCGAAAAAATATTTCCTTCATGACTGCTAGGACCCACCAGCTACATCTTCACACACAAGGAAGTGCCTGACAGTCGGGACCCAAATGGTTGAAGCCTATGTAGCGTTGTCATTTTGGTCATGAATGTGTACGTACATACTGGTCAATCGGTCTGTCTGCAGGCTGCAGCTATGAACCGTGGCCGAGTAAGGAAGGGCACATGTCGTAGTAGAGGCATGCACATGCATAGTAGAGGTGCGCATGTAGCATGTACACGTGCGTACATCTAGGCTGCAAGAATGTAAATACGGCCATGTACGTGCATACGGACGGGGTCTCGAACACCTACTCACGCATGCGTACGGCCAGGGTTCGTGTACATGGAAAGGTAGCGATGGTGTCCTGTTCATGGGCAGCCAGCCGGCTGGGTCAGAACGGAGAAATTGCCTCGTCGTGTTCATCGGGAGGCAACCGGCTTGGATAGAACAGCCGATCGAAACGAGGCCTGGCATACTGCAGAATGGAGGAAACGACCTTGTGTTCGACCACCTAGGGTCGAAACGGGATCCTGCTCATCGGGAGGGGTCTGGTGTACCGCAAAACGGAGGAAACGGACTTGTGTTGGAGTGCTACAGTCGAAACGGGTGTCCTGTTCATTGGGAGGGGTGTGGCGTACCGCAAAACGGGACTCCATGGGCTAATGTTCATCTCCACCATCGACCTCCTCCGGCCTCCTTGGGCTACTGTTCATCCACCGTCGACCTCCACCAGCCTCCACCTGCACTGTTCATCCACGGGCTCCTGTTCATCCAGCCTCCACCGCTCCTCCACTGGGTACTGTTCAACCAGCCCTCTCCATGGGGTCCTATTCAACCACCCCTCCATGGGCTACTGTTCATCCAACCCTCCACCGGCTACTGTTCAACCAGCCCTCCATGGGGTCCTGTTCATCCAGCCCTCCATGGGGTCCTGTTCATCCACCCCCAACTGGCTTGAACGGGGTCCTGTTCAGCCAGCAGCAACGGCCTCTACTACCATAGGGTCCTGTTCATCCAACCCTCCACCGGGAACTGTTCATCCAACCCCCCCCCAACAACGCTCACTGTTCATCAAGGGAAGGAGGCAGCTGGTTCGATCGGCTTCAGTTAGCAGTGGTAGCGAAGGAATCGCTCGATTGGGTTCAGTTAACAGCCAGATCGATCGATTGGTCGAGTTCAGTAACGCGTAGCCTGTAGTGCAATCGCTCTGGTTCAGTAGCGAATGCCTCGCTCGGGTTCAGTAAGAGCCCAAAGCCTCACACCCACGCGCACATGTGTATGAGAGAAACGCGCATCGCTCGGCCCCGACCACCCACCGTAACAGGGAACTCCCCAATATTTTGCTTGCCCTCGCTTCTACCACGGTTTTTTCCATCATGGATGTCCCAAAGAATGTCATGCAGCTGCGTCTCCGGCCCACCCAGGACAAAAAGCCCATTTTCTGTCATGATTTTTTGTCATAGAAGTAGGAGCCCACCACATCTATGATGATACCAGGTTTTGTCATAATTATCGTCAGAGAAGTGTCATAAGCATGACAGAAAAAAATTCATTCGGCCCAAAATGTCATGGATGTGTCTTTTTTTGTAGTGTAAGTAGAGCTCTATTTTGTATTTTGAGATCTAGCACTCCTACTCCTCTTGCCTTTTCTAGGTAGACATACTTTCTCCCACTTAACCAGGCAGTTGCCATGTTTATTGATGCCCTTCCCATACCAGAGAAAGCTTCTCGCAGACTTCTCAAAGTGATCTAGAATGGTAAATGGTACTTTGATACAACACATGGCAAAAATGGGCAATGCAGATACAATGGCTTTAAGATGTGTGAGCCTACCATAATATGACATCATGGTGGCAATTCCAGATAATCTGTTATCCAATCTTGAGACCATGGGCATTAGGTCAATTACTTTAGGTCTGGTTGTGCCCATAGGCAATCCTAAGTAAGTGAAGGGCATGGATTCCTTCTTACATTTGAGTAGATCTGACAATTCTTGAGCTCTATCATCAAAGATATTGATTGGAACAAGAGATGATTTGTTGTAATTAACAATTAGCCCAGTGAACCTAGAGAAACTGTCCAGTATTACAGTGAAAATCTTAATTTGCTCCTCATCTGCTGGTAATATTACCAGAGTGTCATCAGCATATGGGATAATGGGATAACATTGAGTGTAATTGGTGTCAATAGGTAAACTAAGAGCACCATTTCTACATGCATCATTGACCAAAACCTGCAGTAATTCTCCCACAAATACATCTAGTAGTGGAGAAAATGGGTCCCCTTGCCTAACACCACATTTACAATTTATATTTTTCCCAGGCACACCATTGAGTATAATAGAGGTAGATGCAGTAGACAAAATAATGTTGACCCGACTAATCCATTTATCACTAAATCCAAAGTGCTTCATCATGAAAAGAATATCATTGTAGTTTACCTTGTTAGATGCTTTCACAAAGTCAATCTTGAAAATGATGATCTCCTTTTTTGATATGTGACACATATCAATGTATTCAAAACTGCATGCAAGACAATCCTGAATATTCCTAGATTTTATAAAACCATACTGATTTTGGCTAACTCTTGATAAGATAATTCGCTGAGCTCTCTTGGCAAGTAGTTTTGTGAGAATTTTGATAGGCATACTCACTAGGGAGATAGGCCTAAAATCATTAGGTGATTAAGGGTTGTCATTCTGAGGGATAAGAGCAATATAAGCAGTATTGATAGGCTACAGAGATACAGATTCTAGATGAAAGTCATTAATGAACTTATAAAAATAGTGTTTGATGATGTGCCAACACTTTTCATAAAAAGACCATTAAATCCATCAGGTCCAGGGGACTTGTCATTGGACATGTGTTTGATTATGTCATCAAATTCCTTAGCAGAGAATGGTCTGTCAAGATCATGAGGAATACTATTCATGCTCAAATGGGAAATGTCAAAGTCCATATAACTATCATTATGTGTGCCAATTATCTCCTTGAATGAGGCCCAAATTATGGCAGCTTTTGATCATGATCATAACTATATTGACCATCAGTGGATATCAGGAAAGTGATGTAATTGTGCCTAAATACCTATGAAGCAATAGCATGAAAAAACTTTGTATTTTCATCACCAAGCTTGGCCCATCTGACGTTTGCTTTGATTCTCCAGTATATTCTTTTAGCCTCCAAAATCTTGTTTGTATGGTTGATGAGAGCTTTCCTGGAAAAAGTTCCCTACTGGTAAGCAACCTTTGATCTTCCTGTCCATCATAAGTTTTACATAGAAGCAACAGTTCTCAATAGTTTTACTGAGCTGACAAAATTGCTTACTCCATTTTTAGGCCCCTTCTAAGTGCCTTAAATTTGGCATTAAGATGTTTTTTCAGAATGTGAAAAGTGTATGGACTTATACCAATGGTTCTCCACTGTTTCAATAAAACCATTAAATTCCATCCAAAATATCTCAAATCTAAAAATGTTGCATTTAGGAATGTTTCTATCAACCATGATTTTGATGGGCACATGGTTAGATGAGATCTTAGCCAAAGGGATTGCCATGGTAGATGGGTGAACAGTAGTCCAGTGGGAGCTTGTGAACACCCGATCCAACTGTTCCAACAGTGGTCTATCATGTTTATTGCCCCATGTAAAGGATCTTCCTTTCAGTGGTATTTCCACCAAATCAAGATTTATAATTATGTTGTTGAAAAGCATCATGTTGTTTGGACCACCATCTGGTTTATTTCTATTCTCTGGGCCTCTGATGAAGTTGGAATCCCCCAGAATCATCCATAGCTTGTTTTGATTGATATTGAGATTCT
>NW_025235277.1:0-6306 GCF_018294505.1 Triticum aestivum | reverse complement strand
AGGTTAATGTATCTATACCACCATTTAATGGCCGTTTTAAACCTGCTTTATATATTGAATGGGAGTTCGACATAAAAAATATATTTGCTTCCCATAATTTCGATGAACATAAAAAGGTTAAGGTTGCGGTTGGTTCTTTCACTGGTTATGCTTTGGTTTGGTGGAGTGAATATTGTCGGTTACACCCTGATTATATACCTACTAGTTGGGATGATTTGAAACTTGCCATGCGACATACTTTCGTCCCTGCTTATTATACTCGTGACATGATTAAGAAGTTGCAACACTTAAAACAAGGTAGTGAAACTGTAACAAAATATTATGATGATTTACAAACTACCTTGTTGCATTCCTCTTTAGAAGAAAGTGAAGATGATTTTATGGATAGATTTTGGGGAGGATTAAACCGTGATATTCAAGAGATACTAATTCATGAAGAGTGTTATCCTATGGACCATTTGTTTCATCTTGCTTGCAAAGCTGAACAGGAAATAAAACGACGTGTTGGCCACGAGGAGAACAAGCGCATGGTGCACATTCCAAGAGTTGATATGATTGTTCCTTTAACTACTAGGCATACTATGACAACCACATCCGTTGTTGTCAGGACTACATCACCTCCACCATGTGACACATCGCCCCCGAGAGTGGCTACATCATCTGAGTTGATCATAAGAGGTAATGACAAAGGTACTGATCTTCCATCTCTACATGAGAATGATGAATGCCTTGTCAATTTGAATGCACCATCTGATGAGCTACCCACTACTTTGATCACACCACCTATTTTAGAGGACTATGTTGATAATTTGACTTTGCCATATGATCAAACAACTAAAATACCAACAATTTTGAGTGCACCCATTGAATTAACTATTGATGCAAAAGAACCAATGTTTAATCATTTTGATATGACCTCTAATATTGGTGATGATTCTGTGTTGAATGACTTATTGCATGTTTGCTTATTTAAGCATGTTGTAGCATGTAAATTTGATGCAAGTAAGGTTTATTCACCAATGTTGGGATGGTTTAATGATGAACATTGTCAATCTTTTGAAATGAATAAGAGCTTCACTTATATGTGCAAACTGAGTTGCAATATTTTCATGCCTTCTACTTCTTGTGCTAATTTTTTGGCTTTAGATTTTATGAACTATGCAAGTTACTCATCTATTCATGTGTCATATATGCAAAAATCAAGGGAAGTAAAAATGGATGACATATACATATACAACATGTAGACCCTGTCTCTTTTGTTAGCCACATTTCAGATTAAGCAACGCCGAGGACGGCTTTATTTCATCACCTACGCCATGTGACACACCGCCCCCGAGAGTGGCTACATCATCTGAGTTGATCATAAGAGGTAATGACAAAGGTACTGATCTTCCATCTCTACATGAGAATGATGAATGCCTTGTCAATTTGAATGCACCATCTGATGAGCTACCCACTACTTTGATCACACCACCTATTTTAGAGGACTACGTTGATAATTTGACTTTGCCATGTGATCAAACAACTGAAATACCAACAATTTTGAGTGCACCCATTGAATTAACTATTGATGCAAAAGAACCATTGTTTAATCATTTTGATATGACCTCTAATCTTGGTGATGATTCTGTGTTGAATGACTTATTGCATGTTTGCTTATTTAAGCATGTTGTAGCATGTAAATTTGATGCAAGTAAGGTTTATTCACCAATGTTGGGATGGTTTAATGATGAACATTGTCAATCTTTTGAAATGAATAAGAGCTTCACTTATATGTGCAAACAGAGTTGCAATATTTTCATGCCCTCTACTTCTTGTGCTAATTTTTTGGCTTTAGATTTTATGAACTATGCAAGTTACTCATCTATTCATGTGTCATATATGCAAAAATCAAGGGAAGTAAAAATGGATGACATATACATATACAACATGTACACCTTGTCTCTTTTGTTAGCCACATTTCAGATTAAGCAACGCCGAGGACGGCTTTATTTTCAAGAAGGGGAGGATGATGAGGACATGACTACCTTGGATATGACCAAAAATATTGCATATATGCATATTTGTCAGGTGATTTCTAGTGCAAACTATTCAATAATCTATTTATGTTATCTAGAACAAAAATACTTCACACACTTTTGTGTTTTGTCTAATTGCAGGTGTATGGGACATTTGTACAATCCACATATGAAGATAAGGAAGAAAGAGATGTTTATTTGCTGTCCAAAAAGTTCTCTCACGTCACTTTTGGCCCAAGAGAAGATAGAGTCCAAGTCTCTCACGTTCTGGATTCAGATTCGGACTGCACAGACACACCTGACTCAAAACGCACACAAGTTTTTCATACAGACTCCGAATTGGGTGATTCTTTTTTTGTTGGAAACTAGATTTCGGGCACTTTCCAACCCAATTGGAATCACCTTCAAATTCGTCCGGAGCGTTTAGTTGTGGACGAAACAATCTGATGCTGCAGCAGAATCCGAGTCAAACTACAAGTCCAAAGGTGTTACATCACCTCCACTTGGGCCCATTGGCCTTGTACGACCTAGATTTAGTTTTAGGCTGCCTTGGGACGTCCTCCCACCTCCTTGGTCTCCACCCCCTGCTCCTATATAAGTAGATTCATCTAATAGCTTTTCCTTGGGATTTGTTTAGTTAAAAGTTAGCCATTGCAACTTCGTGTACTTCGTTTGTGTCCAACGACCAGACCAAGACCGCTTACGGATCCCCACCATTATCAATACCTCATATATATTTGCAATATTCAGATTGCTTTATCATATTCTTGCTCGTTCTTCGATTGCTTGCAGGAATAGACCTTCGTGGTCAGGCTGACCGTGCTTCCGGCATCATCAGTAACCTCAGGAGATTGGTTTAGCGATTGCTAAGGCGCAACGTCGTGCATGTTTGTAGTCGGATCGTCAAAGTCGTCTCCACCAAATCGATAGTTATCATCTCATCGAAAGATCGGGACACCCCGCCTCTATCACAACCACATCCGTTGTTGTCAGGACTACATCTCCTCCACCATGTGACCCATCGCCCCCGAGAGTGGCTACATCATCTGAGTTGATCATAAGAGGTAATGACAAAGGTACTGATCTTCCATCTCTACATGAGAATGATGAATGCCTTGTCAATTTGAATGCACCATCTGATGAGCTACCCACTACTTTGATCACACCACCTATTTTAGAGGACTACGTTGATAATTTGACTTTGCCATGTGATCAAACAACTGAAATACCAACAATTTTGAGTGCACCCATTGAATTAACTATTGATGCAAAAGAACCAATGTTTAATCATTTTGATATGACCTCTAATCTTGGTGATGATTCTGTGTTGAATGACTTATTGCATGTTTGCTTATTTAAGCATGTTGTAGCATGTAAATTTGATGCAAGTAAGGTTTATTCACCAATGTTGGGATGGTTTAATGATGAACATTGTCAATCTTTTGAAATGAATAAGAGCTTCACTTATATGTTCAAACTGAGTTGCAATATTTTCATGCCTTCTACTTCTTGTGCTAATTTTTTGGCTTTAGATTTTATGAACTATGCAAGTTACTCATCTATTCATGTGTCATATATGCAAAAATCAAGGGAAGTAAAAATGGATGACATATACATATACAACATGTACACCTTGTCTCTTTTGTTAGCCACATTTCAGATTAAGCAACGCCGAGGACGGCTTTATTTTCAAGAAGGGGAGGATGATGAGGACATGACTACCTTGGATATGACCAAAAATATTGCATATATGCATATTTGTCAGGTGATTTCTAGTGCAAACTATTCAATAATCTATTTATGTTACCCAGAACAAAAATACTTCACACACTTTTGTGTTTTGTCTAATTGCAGGTGTATGGGACATTTGTACAATCCACATATGAAGATAAGGAAGAAAGAGATGTTTATTTGCTGTCCAAAAAGTTCTCTCACGTCACTTTTGGCCCAAGAGAAGATAGAGTCCAAGTCTCTCACGTTCTGGATTCAGATTCGGACTGCACAGACATACCTGACTCAAAACGCACACAAGTTTTTCATACGGACTCCGAATTGGGTGATTCTTTTTTTGTTGGAAACTAAATTTCGTGCACTTTCCAACCCAATTGGAATCACCTTCAAATTCGTCCGGAGCGTTGAGTTGTGGACGAAACAATCTGATGCTGCAGCAGAATCCGAGTCAAACTACAAGTCCAAAGGTGTTACATCACCTCCACTTGGGCCCATTGGCCTTGTACGACCTAGATTTAGTTTTAGGCTGCCTTGGGACGTCCTCCCACCTCCTTGGCCGCCACCCCTTGCTCCTATATAAGTAGATCCATCTAGTAGCTTTTCCTTGGGATTTGTTTAGTTAAAAGTTAGCCATTGCAACTTCGTGTACTTCGTTTGTGTCCAACGACCAGACCAAGACCGCTTACGGATCCCCACCATTATCAATACCTTATATATATTTGCAATATTCAGATTGCTTTATCATATTCTTGCTCGTTCTTCGATTGCTTGCAGGAATAGACCTTCGTGGTCAGGCTGACCGTGCTTCCGGCATCGTCAGTAACCTCAGGAGATTGGTTTAGCGATTGCTAAGGCGCAACGTCGTGCACGTTTGTAGTCGGATCGTCAAAGTCGTCTCCACCAAATCGATAGTTATCATCTCATCGAAAGATCGGGACACCCCCGCCTCTATCATCTTGCTTGCAAAGCTGAACAGGAAATAAAACGACGTGTTGGCCACGAGGAGAACAAGCGCACGGTGCACATTCCAAGAGTTGATATGATTGTTCCTTCAACTACTAGGCATACTATGACAACCACATCCGTTGTTGTCAGGACTACATCACCTCCACCATGTGACACATCGCCCCCGAGAGTGGCTACATCATCTGAGTTAATCATAAGAGGTAATGACAAAGGTACTGATCTTCCATCTCTACATGAGAATGATGAATGCCTTGTCAATTTGAATGCACCATCTGATGAGCTACCCACTACTTTGATCACACCACCTATTTTAGAGGACTACGTTGATAATTTGACTTTGCCATGTGATCAAACAACTGAAATACCAACAATTTTGAGTGCACCCATTGAATTAACTATTGATGCAAAAGAACCAATGTTTAATCATTTTGATATGACCTCTAATATTGGTGATGATTCTGTGTTGAATGACTTATTGCATGTTTGCTTATTTAAGCATGTTGTAGCATGTAAATTTGATGCAAGTAAGGTTTATTCACCAATGTTGGGATGGTTTAATGATGAACATTGTCAATCTTTTGAAATGAATAAGAGCTTCACTTATATGTGCAAACTGAGTTGCAATATTTTCATGCCTTCTACTTCTTGTGCTAATTTTTTGGCTTTAGATTTTATGAACTATGCAAGTTACTCATCTATTCATGTGTCATATATGCAAAAATCAAGGGAAGTAAAAATGGATGACATATACATATACAACATGTACACCTTGTCTCTTTTGTTAAGCACATTTCGGATTAAGCAACGCCGAGGACGGCTTTATTTTCAAGAAGTGGAGGATGATGAGGACATGACTACCTTGGATATGACCAAAAATATTGCATATATGCATATTTGTCAGGTGATTTCTAGTGCAAACTATTCGATAATCTATTTATGTTATCCAGAACAAAAATACTTCACACACTTTTGTGTTTTGTCTAATTGCAGGTGTATGGGACATTTGTACAATCCACATATGAAGATAAGGAAGAAAGAGATGTTTATTTGCTGTTCAAAAAGTTCTCTCACGTCACTTTTGGCCCAAGAGAAGATAGAGTCCAAGTCTCTCACGTTCTGGATTCAGATTCGGACTGCACAGACATACCTGACTCAAAACGCACACAAGTTTTTCATACGGACTCCAAATTGGGTGATTCTTTTTTTGTTGGAAACTAGATTTCGTGCACTTTCCAACCCAATTGGAATCACCTTCAAATTCGTCCGGAGCGTTGAGTTGTGGATGAAACAATCTGATGCTGCAGCAGAATCCGAGTCAAACTACAAGTCCAAAGGTGTTACATCACCTCCACTTGGGCCCATTGGCCTTGTACGACCTAGATTTAGTTTTAGGCTGCCTTGGGACGTCCTCCCACCTCCTTGGCCGCCACCCCTTGCTCCTATATAAGTAGATCCATCTAGTAGCTTTTCCTTGGGATTTGTTTAGTTAAAAGTTAGCCATTGCAACTTCGTGTGCTTCGTTTGTGTCCAACAACCAGACCAAGACCACTTTTCGGATCCCCACCATTATCAATACTTCATACATATTCGC
>NW_025235276.1:0-6306 GCF_018294505.1 Triticum aestivum | reverse complement strand
AGGAGACAAGGGACACGATGTTTTACCCAGGTTCGGGCCCTCTTGATGGAGGTAAAACCCTACGTCCTGCTTGATTAATATTGATGATGTGTGTTACAAGAGTAGATCTACCACGACATCAAGGAGGCTAAACCCTAGAAGCTAGCCTATGGTATGATTGTTGTTCGTCCTATGGACTAAAGCCATCCGGTTTATATAGACACCGGAGAGGGCTAGGGTTACACAGAGTCGGTTACAATGGTTGGAAATCTACATATCCGTATCGCCAACTTGCCTTCCACACCAAGGAAAGTCCCATCCGGACACGGGACGAAGTCTTCAATCTTGTATCTTCATAGTCTTGGAGTCCGGCCGATGATGATAGTTCGGCTATCCGGACACCCCCTAGTCCGGAACTCCCTCAAGGGGTGTCCACCATATAAATAGCATATGATGAGGTTGCTGTCCGTCGCCCTATAGGCGATGGTTGCTGTTCTTCTCCAGCATCGTCGTCCATACCGTCGATGTCTTCTAAATTGAAGTCAAGCACGTCGGTTAAGTCATCGACAGTGGCTATGAAGTGGGTGGTGGGTGGGGGATGAATTTCTTCATCGTCCGCTCCCCAGTTGAGCCGGACATAGTTCGGCCAAGAATGTCCTGACAAGGAAAGAGACCTTAATGAGTTTAGCACATCACCCAAGTGCGAATGCTGAAAAATATCCACGACGGTGAACTCCATGACCAGTGCCCAATCAGATTCGGTAGGCACGGACGCACGCGGTTCGGACCCTGTGGCAGGAGACGAGTCCGAGGGTCCGATGACACCACTCTCATAGGAGCTGGAATCGGTGTTAGGCTCCGACGCTGATGAGTGTGCAGCTTCCATGGCGGGGTCCATCCACCCGCCCTCGGAGGGCACGATCTGCTCCTGATTGATTGCCGGTGCCCCCGCAGGCGCGATCTCCTGAATACTGTTCGTCGGCAGATCAAAGTCGTGCCCGTCATGACCATTCGGCGTGCCTGTCATGGGCTCGAATCCATTGAAGATCAAGTCTCCGCGGATGTCGGCGGTATAGTTTGATCTTCCAAACCTGACCTGATTGCCAGGGGCGTAGCTATCCATCTGCACTAGATGGCCAAGCGAATTGGCCCGCAGTGCGAAGCCGCCGGATACGAAGATCTGTCCGGGAAGGAAAGCCTCCCCCTGGACTGCGTTGTTGAAGATGACTGATGGAGCCATCGAGCCTTACAGCAATGACACGGTGGAACTCTCAATGAAAGCAACAATGTCAGTGTGAAAACCGGCGGATCTTAGATAGGGGGTCCCGAACTATGCGTCTAAGGCTAATGGTAACAGGAGGCAGGGGACACGATGTTTTACCTAGGTTCGGGCCCTCTCGATGGAGGTAATACCCTACTTCTTGCTTGATTGATCTTGATGATATGAGCATTAAAAGAGTTGATCTACCACGAGATCATAGAGGCTAAACCCTAGAAGCTAGCCTATGATTACGATTGTTCATGTCCTACGGACTAAACCCTCCGGTTTATATAGACACCGGAGGGGGCTAGGGTTACACAGAGTCGGTTACAGAGAAAGAAATCTACGTATCCGAATATCCAAGCTTGCATTCCACGCAAAGGAGAGTCCCATCCGGACGCGGGACGAAGTCTTCAATCTTGTATCTTAATAGTCCAACAGTCTGGCCAAAGTATATAGTCCGGCTGTCCGATGACCCCTTAATCCAGGACTCCCTCAGTAAGCTGTTGAAAGCTTAGGTCAGACCGCTCTTTGCAGATCGAACCTTCTCCATAACCGCACCCATCAGGGTGCGGTGTTCCTCCATGATGGAGGCACGCTGCAGTGCCTCCTACAGAGTGTCAGCGGTCTCCGGATTGACAGAGGCCACCGATGGAGCCTCTGCTCCTCCCCCCTCTTTTGAAGGGGGATGTTGGTCCGAACCCGGAGCCATACTAGTCTCCGGGGCGTTGTTCAGCGAGGGACCAGACTGTTGAAGCCCCCACCCTCGGTGCACATGGGGGTCGCTGTGCCCCTCTCTACAGCCCCCGAGGTGTTGTCCTTGGGCTCCTTCAGGACGGTCTCGTCCGCCCCTCCCCGGCCAGGAGATGTACTTTGGAATGAAACCTTGGTGTCCTCCATGGTAGGGGGAGAGAGGGCACAAGAGGGGCCCTCACTCTCCGCCTCTCAAGGGGCTAGATCTTTCCCGTCCGAAGAAGAGGGGGTCGAGATCTCGCGCGGAGGGCTGAAAAGCATGAAAGGATTGGGCATGACAGAGGAAGATTAAAGCGATAATTGAACAAGTAAGTTTTTGAAACTTACATTTCGGCCAGGGGCTTCTCCCTTTGCACCCTCTATGGGCTGTGTTTGGACTCCGAGTCCGAACTATCCAAGAGGACCACCCTCCCCTTCTTTGGCGTTGCCCCCTCCAGGTTCTCGGAGGCTGTCCTCTTTCCCCTCCTTGTCAAGAGGGGGGAGTCGCTCTCCACTTCCTCTAACTCCTCCTCCTCCTCCTCTTCGTCCTCGTTTTCCTTGTGGGAGGAGACATGTTGGGTCTCTTCGGACGTAGGTTCCGGAGGACCTTTGCAGCAGGGCCCGTCCTTGGGCCCCTTGCTCTTCTTCTCCGCCTTCTTCTCCGGCGGCATATAAGGCGCTGGGACCAGTATCTCCTCCAGTTGAGGAGTGGCTGGGTTTTTGGGCAGCGAAGCCAGACTCTTGATCTGCTCTAACTTTTTGGTCCAGCCCTGTAGCAAAGGATGGGTTGATGAGTTCGGCGTAGATCAAACATATATATATGAACTAGGTATGTCTTCAGAGATATCGAATACTTACCGGAGAAGCCGGATTCGTGGCGTTGAGGCTGATGTTTTCGGTCTCCATGGGCCAGGTCTTCTGCGCCTTGAAGAGCAGCTTCCACATACCCTCGTGCATGGTGCCGAGGAAGTGTTGTTGCATCCGCGGCTCCTCTTGCTTGAATTCCCACATGGGGGAAGCCCGGCGCTGGCAGGGGGGAGTGCGATAGAAGAGCATGATCTGAACCATGTTAGTTAGACCAACGTTCCTCCCCAGCATGTCGGTGACGCGCATTTGTAGCACCTGCACCTCCTTCTAGGACCCCCAGTCATGGCCCTTCACGTTCTAGGAGGTGAGCCTCATGGGGGTCCGTATCTAAACTCCGGAATCGCCGCCCACTTAGTGCGGCGTGGCTCGGTGATGTAGAACCACTCCTATAGCTAGATCTTCATGGTCTCCAAGAAGGACCCTTGTGCCATGTTGTGTTCAGCAGTTTGCTAATCATAGCTCCGCCGCAATTTGTGTGGTGCCCGTCGACCACCTTCGGCTTCACGTTGAAGACCTTGAGCCATAGGTCGAAGCGTGGGTGGACGCGGAGGAGAGCCTCACACACGACGATGAGCACCAAGATGTGGATGAAGGTGTTCGGGGCTAGATCATGGAAATCCAGCCCGTAGTAGTACATGAGTCTGCGGACGAACGGGTGGAGTGGAAAACCTAACACTCTAAGGAAGTGGGGAAGGAAGATGACCCGCTCGCCGGGCTCCGGAGTGGGAATGACTTGACCTTCGGGGGAAGCCTGTGCTTGATGTCGGCGGTGAGGTACTCCGCACTCCGAAGATCTTTTATCTCCTTCTCCGTCACGAAGGAAGCCTCCCACTTGCCCTTGGAGCCAACTCCGGCCATGGTCGGAGGAGGTTGTCGTGGTGGTGAGAAAGACAGAGACTTTGCGGGCGCAGAGAGCTTGGGAGATTAGAAGGCTGAGGAGATGTTAAGGTATGGGAAGAAAGTAAGGATCTATTGCCCTCTTATAGGCAGCAAAAATGCCAACCGCCCTCCACTCGTGCCTTGGATCTCGCCTATTCCCAATGAAAGCGTGCACCACAAACGGTTGGATTACCCAAAAATCATTGATGTGCAATCCCATATTAAGTGGGCACGATCTCTGTTTTGATTGGACGTGTGAATGAGGCATAGTCACGAAACACAGAACGCGGGGTGGGAAAATGGTTCGAAATGTCGAAGGGTCAAGTCTGACGCTTCGCTGAAAAAGTTGTTAGTAAAAGACACTGTTCTCATTTTTTATATATCCTGCCTTCACGGCTAAGGGTTGTGTTCATTATGAAAAGCCGGATACAATTCTTGTACAGAGGAAAGTCGATGTGTGTACTTCAAGGAACCCGCCTTGCAATGCTGAAGACAATCTGAACGCCGAATATATCATCATTGAAGATAGGTTCAGGGGCTACTGTGGGAGTCCTGGACTAGGGGGTCCTCGGGCGTCCGGTCTATCGATGTGGGCCGGACTGATGGGCCGTCAAGATACAAGGCAGGAGATCACATCTCCTGTCTGGTGGAGACTCCGGTATGTGTGGATGGCAAGTATAGGTGTCCGGATAAGTTATTCCTTTATGTAAAACCGACTTTGTACAACCCTAAGCCCCTCCGGTGTCTATATCAATCGGAGGGTAGATCGAAGGAAGAATCACAACATGCTAGGCTAGCTAATCTAGGATTAGCCGAATCGATCTCGAGGTAGATCAACTCTTGTAACATTTATACCCTCGAATATAATCAAGCAGGAGTAGGGTTTTACCTCCATTAAGAGGGCCGAACCTTGGTAAACACTGTGTCCTTTGTTCATAGTTACGATTGGTCCTCAGACACACAACTTGGGCCCCCTACCCGAGATTTTCCGGTTTTGATACCGACAGGCTTCTAGTCGACAGCGCATCCCTCCTCCTCCGGAGCCTGCGGTGGCGGAGCCGAGGTCAACGCGGTGCTCAAGGGAGAGGGGGATGGGGTGGTGCCTCGGTTGCGACCCCGTCGGCGGCCCCTCCCCTGGTGGAAGGCCACATCAAAGACCAGCCTCAAGAATTCTTCATCAGGCTGTAGAAGCCTTTGTGCAGCCAACTTCGTCTTCCTACTCCGTTCGCCCGGGAAATGGAGATTGATCCGCCGCATGCTCTCAAGCCGCACATGATGGCTGTGGGAATCATGGCATGTGGGTCTATGTCGACTTCCCTGCTCCTCATGTCATGTACCTCTGTCATGGTTGGAAATCCTTTGCCCGTGCCCATAGCTTGTCGGAGGGGCACGTTCTCTAGTTCAAATTAATGCAAAGTGGCCTACTCTCCGTTAAGTTCTTTGGGCGCTCGGGAATTCGCTTAGGGTGTTGTGCGGAGAGCTCTATCGACAATGAAACTCCTCCTTGAGCGAAAGCGACGAGGCGGACAGCAACGGTGATGATGACGGCAGCAAGCGGGAGGGCAGCGTCTCTGACTCTGACTAGTCGCCGCCTGCACCATCTTCATCAGGCAGCAGCACCATCATCTGCATCCGCATCTCCTCCACGGCAACTTGATTTGCCAGGGGGTTGGATGCAGAGGTTGGGATGGTGCTCTTGGGTTCCTCCAGTAGTCTTCCAGTTTGGCCCCAACGGGCTTCCTCTCGGGTTGCAGCTCTGTTAGCCCTGTCGTGCCCTGCTGGCCCTGGTGGCAGTGGTCGATGAGTTGCCTCCACCGTGCTCTCGATCAACGCGTTCCCTAGTGCTCCCCTGTTATCCTTTTAGCCTTCACCTGCTGTGCCTGGGAGGAGAGAAACAAGAAAGGGGATTACGGGGCACTTATCTTTTTTCAATCTTAAATTTGTAGGCACTTGCCAAATTTTAATTCAAATAATGTTGTCTCTCGTGTTGTGACACCCCAAAAATTTGGCCTTGTTTTAATGAATTAAAAAAAATCCAGGAATTAAAACTTTGGATATCTGAGCTCCTTATTGATTTTTTTCTTAAAATCATTTCCTTCCATGTTATGATGAGTTTTTCCCAAAGAGAAAACTTTTCAAATATGTTATTGGACTTGTTTAAACTCTCAAGAAAAACTTTCCTTTTATTAGTATAACTAATTAACTAATTTAATTGCTTGATCTTTATTTTCTTGAAGAATGGATTTTCAAGGTTAAATGGCCTTATTTGAACTACAACCATTTGATAAATTCACTTAAAATTCCAACCAAAATTTGGAGATGTCATGTGATGTTTTTAAATCACTTTTGTACAAAAACATCTTTATTTTATGTAATATTTTGAGCTCTACAGCAAATTTTGTTCTCTGGTCCAGTGGGCAATTTTGCACTACAACTCCTTTAAATAATTCTTTCTAGCCTCCACCAAAATTATGGGATGATGGTAATGGCCTAAGATTCCACATTATGCAAAAACCTCGTGCTGTTCTTTGAAAAATTTGAGTGAATCAACCTCATTTTCATTCTGGACCAACTTGACGGTTTGTACA
>NW_025235275.1:0-6308 GCF_018294505.1 Triticum aestivum | reverse complement strand
GGCACCCGGCAGCTAGTGGTTGCAGCAAGCGTGGACTATGGTTCCAGCATCTCCACACTCCGGTTGCAGCGAAGAAACTTCAGGTTGTAGCACCGGAGCACCCCTTCTCCATCACCGGCAGCTGTTGGTCGCAGCAACCATGGCCGCCGGTGAGGGGAGCTTGCGATGGTTCGTGAGCAGCGTGAAGGAGAGAAAATATCATGGTTGTGGACAGCAGAACATGCCGTGTCTGGAGGTATAGAAGAAAAGGCAAAAGGAAAGGCCACGGAAATGATAAGGATAAGAGAGGCGGCGGTTGTGCGAGGCCTACCATGTGCACACGTCTTGTGCCAGGGGGATGTTTCGTGGACGCTGGAGCCAGCGAGGCGCGCGATGGGGCCGAAAATCCGACCGGCGCACAGGCTCTAAACACTTTCCTTTTAATTTAGTAGAAGAGTAGGTAATCTTTGTGCATCGCGAACATACACAGAGGATACAGATGTCTCCGCTTGCATCCCCAATAGTGAAGTCTTTGGAAAATCCCGTTCGGTGAAACGGATCGGAACGTGTCTGCACTTAGTTTACGTCCATCGGATTAGCAACCGACGGTCCCGATCCCTGACACGTGTCACCACCTCGAAGAACTGCCCACCTCCGCGTGACGCTAACGATTACAGTTCCGAGTCTCCTCAAAAGGAGAAAGGTTACAACTCTTGCTCATGGCAGATCCAGCTCAAACTCCCCGTGCAAGTGCAATGCCATCGTGCCCTTTAAATCTCTAGCTATCTGCCGTGAAAGAACTCACGCAGCAAACCCGCGAGTCGTTCTGCTCGGTCGCCGCAGCGCTTGTTCCGACGAATCCACTGGCGCCGCGACTCATGGGGCGCCGCCGATCCGCGAGCGGGTGGCTCGTCCTCCTGCTCGCTCTTCTCGCCGTCTCTGTGGCCCCGTCGTGCTCGGCCGCGGAGGTAAAGACCAGCCCGACGGAGTGGAGCCTCCACCTCCCCCTGCCCAACGGCGTCACGGGCGCCGAGAGCCTGGCCTTCGACGCGCGCGGCCAGGGCCCCTACACCGGCGGCTCCGATGGTCGCGTCCTCAAGTGGGGCGGCAGCTCCGTCGGTTGGACGACCTTCGCTTACCACGCGAACTACAGGAAGTTCCCCATGTGCACCGTGCCCGTGGCGCCGTCGGAGGAGACGGAGAGCCTGTGCGGGCGGCCGCTTGGGCTCGCGTTCCACCGCAAGTCCGGCGACCTCTACATCGCCGACGCGTACAAGGGGCTCATGAGGGTCGGCTCCGACGGCGGCGAGGCTGAGGTGCTTGCCACCAAGGCTGGTGGCGTCCGGTTCAACTTCGTCAACGGCATCGACATCGATCAGGTCACTGGCGATGTTTACTTCACCGACAGCAGCGTGACATATCCACGAAGGTACGTACAATGTGCACTAATCCAGATCTCTTCTGGACGCAAAAAATCCAAGTTGGTAAAACTAAATTTACAACTCCTGATCCATGCAGGTTTAATACGGAAATCATGATGAACGCGGACGCGACTGGAAGGCTGCTCAAGTACGACGCGCAGACAAAGCAGGTCACCGTGCTCAAGGACGGCTTGCCGTACCCCAACGGCATCGCGGTGAGCCACGACAGGACGTACGTCGTCGTCGCGCACACGGTGCCGTGCCAGGCACACAGGTACTATCTCCAGGGACCAAAGGCTGGCCACTACGAGCTGCTCGCCGACCTGCCGGGCTACCCGGATAACGTGCGGCGGGACGGGAAGGGCGGCTACTGGGTGGCGCTGAACCAGGAGAAGGGGCGCCCGGGCGCGACCACAGCCCCAGTGAAGCACTTGGTCGGTGTCCGGCTCGATGGCGGTGGCGTTGAGGTCGAGGAGCTGACGGCGGCCAAGGGCGTGACGCTCAGCGAGGTGACCGAGAGGAAAGGACAGCTGTGGCTCGGCTCCGTCGAGCTCGATTATATCGGCCTTGTTGCCTAGTTTGTTTACATTATATTACTACTACTAGCTAGTCTTTTTCTTATGTACTAGATACATTACTAGTAGTTTTTATTAGAAGATTTGTCATAATATGGTCAGTTATGTAGGTTAATTTGTTGGTGGACGTAATTGATCTCGTTTTTAATCTAACATAAATTCAAAGACATTATTTCGCTTTTTGAATTCTCTTTGTTCCCAATCTTGGTGGAAGTTTCTTTTCATGGGAGGCGATGGCGTGCACATATCGCGTGGCAATGTACCTGCACGCTGTGAAACTTAATACAAGGATTGAGTTCGTTCAAAAGTCTAGTTAACTCCAAGCTGGCTCAAAATTTGGTTGCTCAATTCACTAAATCTATTAGGTGAACAAAGGCCGAACGCTTGGTCTTTCGAATGAATTACAATTAGTGGGATCAACGCAAAATCCGCAGAAGAAAAAACCGCTCCAGCAAGGAATCAAATAGCTTTTTTTGCAAAAAAAATAGGAGATGAATCAAATAGCCTAATACCCCCCCACCCGCCCAACAAAAATAGCCTAATAACCAACTCATCCCGTTATGGTCAAACAGATGTTAACTAAGTTATCTTGATCCTTTTGACCACATGTTAGTAAATTGCACTTCAGTATATGTATAAGTTCCATGATTTTCAAATTTGGGTCAGTCAATTTTCTGACCGTTGATTCTTTTGTCGAGATTTGTGTTGTTCTTCTTTCCTCTTTGTTTTGTTTCATGGCTTTTAGGCTGAATTTTTGATTTGCCCTTGTTTGGGGTCTATCAATTATTTTTATTGAGCTTGAAACCCGATGCAATGTTTCTTTTTCTTTCTATTTTTATGTGTTTTTGCTTTTGCCTTTTCTGTTTTTAGTTAGTTATTCTTTTTTCCTTTGTCAGTATTTTGCGATATTAGATGAATGTAAATGTATACACAAAAATACTATACAATATGCTTGCTAATTATACTAGAGTTCACGAATTGCACCATTATATGTTTTCTTTATTATTTGCATATTAAAAAAAGGTGTGGTTTCGTTGCAAAGTCGTGTGGAAGTTTTCAATTTTTACTTTATGTTCTTTCTTTTTAGAGGGTAATACCAGTTCCACGAATTTAGTCTTCAACACTTCATTTTTATTTTTTTAGTTTCTATTTAATTTTTTCCCTATTTAAGGGTAATCATTCTTAGAAACTTCTTATTTGCAAAGCCACTATTATATGCTTATTCTTAAATATTATAAAGCCGACCCCTAAAATAATATTGTAAAAATGTAATTTATGTGTAATTGTTTGAAAAATTTATCACTATTTATTTTATTTTTTGCATCTTCTTTCATCTTCAAGGGCAATGTCAGTCTCACTAATTCATCCCTCAAAGAATATAATTTTGTGTGTGCGTGTGTAAGTATACATGCAAGTACTATGTGTTTAATTATAGTATGATGCGGACATTGCATTGCATATTATAAAAACTATAATTTCAGTGCAAAAGTTGTGTGCTAGTTTTATTAGAGTGTGAAAATTGCAGTATTAAATGCTTATTCTTTGCATATTACAAAAAGTGCAATTTCAGTGCAAAGTTGTGTGCAAGTAATTTAAAGTTTTTAGAAAACCAAGAGAACAAATAAACCAGAATAAGTACGTGGTTTGTTTCTGATCAAGTTTTGTTCTTCAGTGAGGTTTAGGCTTTAGGTTTAAGGATTCAACTTTTAATATAATTAGAATCAAAGTCTCAATCCTATAGCCTAACTCATTTTATCATATTATTATGGGTTTTGTCAAAGTTATAAAAGTGCATATGCTTCTTCGATTTTGTAAGAGAGAACAAATAATAATAGTTGTTTCTCTTCAAGATGAGGATATCGCTCGGTCTTTTGAATTGAGGATGCACACAATCACCTTCATTGAAAAATTTCAATTCTCACATAAAGAGAAACATTTCAAACGCAAGGAGTAGAACAATAAAAAGATGACATGCGACACTCATGCCTCACAAATTCTATTACTAAACCATCAGTTTTATTGGTTGAACAATCAGTGTGTTATATGGTTGCACACAATGACCAGAGACTTTCCCGCCTCCACATGCTGAAGTGAATACCACGTATGGACCTAATGCATATCTATGTGGATAACCCTGTTAAAGGTTGGAAATTTCAGTTTTCTTAAAAATTAAACCACTACGCCAGTTCCAAAGACAATATATAAAACATATATATAGCGCCACCCGCTTTGAGCCTTAGGTGGCACATTTACACCCGCCAACTCTCTAATCAACCGGACTCCACACAATGGAAATTAGCTCAGAATGGGATTTTTACGGTAAAAACTTTTATATGGATTTGATTAATTCTGGCCGAATCTCGAGATCGTTGCATATTTGGAAGATCAAGGTTCCGTTGCGCATTAAAATCTTTATGTGGTTTGTCCACAAACAAGTAATTCTTACAAAGGACAACTTAATCAAGAGGCGATGCGTAGGTAGTCCACGATGTTGCTTTTGTGATCATGATGAAACAATACAACATTTATTTCTTGAATGTCCATTGGCCAAATTGCTTTGGAGAACGATTCATATAGCCTTCAACATTACTCCTCCAGTTGACATTGCATCGTTGTTTGGAATGTGGTTAACTGGGGTAGAACATAATACGGCGGCTCATATTCGGATTGGAATATGTGCGCTATTGTGGGCTATATGGATTTGCAGGAATGATTTGATATTTAACAGACAACACAATTTGACTTTCTTGCAGATCATCTTCAGAGGTACCGCTTGGATCCGTACGTGGTCCTTATTCACTCATATGGAATCCAGGGAGCCTTTGGTTACTGGGTGCAACCAGTGGGAGATGGTCGCACGGGCTATATTCAACCGGTTCGGATGGCGGTCGCATAATAGGATAGGAGTCTAGGGAGCTTATCTTTTTTATTGCCATTCCGGTTGTGATTGTTAGCATGACCTTTGCTTTACTTTTATTTTTCGCTTCTCTTGTGAGCTGTCACTACTAGAAAAAGGGCTATAGATGGGATTGACACTAATGGCGCACCAGACAAGTGGTGCGCCATTAGTATATACTAATGGCGCACCATCTTCTGATACGTCATTAGAGTTGAAACTACTAATTCTTACATACTAGTGCGCCTGTCCAAACATACTAATGGCGCATCTAGACGCAGTGCGCCATTAGTAGTTGAAACTACTAATGGCGCACCTGCCCTAGGGTGCGCCATTAGTATCAAATTTTTTTTAACTAGTGCGCCTGTCCAAACATACTAATGGCGCATCCGGACACAGTGCGCCATTAGTAGTTGAAACTACTAATAGCGCACCTTGCCCAGGGTGCGCCATTAGTATCAAAAAATTTTTTTAACTAGTGCGCCTGTCCAAACATACTAATGGCGCATCCAGACAGAGTGCGCCATTAGTGGTTGCAACTAGTAATGGCGCACCTGTCCAAGGGTGCGCCATTAGTATCAAATTTTTTTTAACTAGTGCGCCTGTCCAAACATACTAATGGCGCACCACCAGCAGGTGCGCCATTAGTAACCTGGATTACTAATGGCGCATTTAGAGTTGGTGCGCCATTAGTAAGTGGGCAGCAACAAAATATTTTGGACAGCCTCTCCTACCCACACTCACTTTCTCCCCACTTCATTCTCTCCACCTCCTCCTTGTCTCGGGTGCCTCCTCTTTTTGACCTCATTTCCACCATAGATTCATTCAATTTAAGTGGTTAAATTACCTTGTTTTGATAGGTAAGTAAGGGGGGAAGCTATATTTATGTTGTTCTCCCTACAACAATGTGCACATGCACTTTTTATGGCCTAGCTAGATCTATGTATGTTCGTGGTGTTGCATATGTTTGTGGTGTTGCATATGTGTTTGTGTTGGGAGGTGTACCGGTATTTGAAATGCGATAGTTGCCAATATTTTGCCGGAATGTTGATTCATTTCCGTTTCGGCGAGAATTTTGGCATTAAGCATTCTTTTTTGTCCTATTTTTAGGAAAAGTCATGCCAAATTTTTTCTTGGTTCTAAAATATCGTTTTGCTCTACCCCGCAGGCGACCATGGTCCGCATGATGACCGAAGGCATCGTGAATAGGTTTTTGAGGTCCGCGAAGGCCGAGATGCTTGAAAAGAACGAGACGGAGATAAGATGTCCGTGTCGAAGATGCAAGCTGAAGAGCCTTATTGCGGACCCGGAATCCTGGCAGGTGCGGGACCACCTGCTCTTGCGTGGTTTCATGGATGGCTATCGGTGGCAAGGTGATGAAGATGACTACGAAGTCGTCCATGGGGGCCGGGCAAGAAATGAGGAAGGGCAGCAAGA
>NW_025235274.1:0-6309 GCF_018294505.1 Triticum aestivum | reverse complement strand
GGGGGGGGGCTTCTCTTTCCTTTTTTGTTAGTTTAGTTTTTCTCTTTTGTATTTTCTTTTCTTTTATTTATTTTCTTTTCTGTTTTATTTTAAGTTCCCTTTTATTACAGTTTTATAAAAACACTAGCACCTAAATTTGTATTTATAAATATACTACTGCCACCTTAATTCTCAACCGAAAATAAAATAGTTTAATATTTTATAAAATTCAATAGGCATGTATTTAATTGTTTTAACTACTGTTTTAATTATCTTTAGAGCCTTTAAACGCTTTATCAAAGTTTGGTTTCTCCACCATAATTACCTATGCATTATTTAGTTCACTCCGAACATTTTAGTTTTAAAGTTTGGAAACTTTTGTTGTTTGCCTATGTTTTAAATTTGAATTTGAATCGGGTTCGAATCAACGTGAGTTTAATCACAGAAATGGAGGTGACGTGGCATCCTTAGCTTGGGATTACTGTAGTCTAATTATCCGGGCGTCACAATTCTCCTCCACTACAAGAAATCTCGTCCCGAGATTTAAGAGGGGGACTAAGGGGGAAAGTTTGGTAACGAATCTAGCAGGTCTTCTCATCCTGGCTTGCTCTTCTCGAAGAGGTTGATCCCTTTCATTGATATCTTCATTTCTCTGTTTCAAGCCACCATGATCAAGTTGTCATCCTTTCTTCAGGAACTTTCACCGTACTTACGAAAGAATAAAGGGGCTGGGAGAACAGACCTCTACAAGGTTGACTAACTTGTTGATAACATCGGGGACGGTGGGGGAAGTAACTCTCGAATTAAAAACCCTTAGACATTATTGAGAACAAAGTGAGGAGGTATCCTGAGAAGTTTCGAGCAGATAGACAATCGTTCGTTGCCTGAAACAGGGTGTGAAAGGGGTTCAGTGCAATGGGAATAAGTATTGCGCCTGATACCATAATAGATCACTATGACGGTGGCCCGTGATCTTTCATACGAAGCCAAGCGTGAGGATTAGCTTTAGTAACAGGGGTGCAGGAGAGTCAGGTTTCGATCCTGTGGAACTGTGGGTTATGGGTCCACCATGTGGTTGAAAGTAGGAAGGGGGCCGACATTTTGCACGGTCATGATAGTAAGGTGTGTCAAAGGGTAGCCTGTCAGATATGTCGGCAACAACATCGATACCAGGGGCGAGGGACAAAGAGAACCATTTTCCTTCTCGTTGAACGAGGCGGGCCAATAGGCAAAGTTCTCGTCCATCGGTGGTTACCGGAATGTTTTCAACAATAGTAACAGGGTCTTGCTGACAGAGTTGTACACCGAGGGGTTTACATAAGCAGGAGAACATTACTGCTTAGATCATATAGATCACAAGAAAGGTTAAACAAAACAATGGAAAGGAAAAAGTGATCATCAGATCAAATAGAACAATGGAATGGAAAATGTTTATACACCTATTTCAGGGGTATATCCTTCCCAAGGACAAGCAGAACATGATAACCATGACATGATATTAAGTAGAAAAGCCTCTAGGTGAGGGGAGAGAAATTTTCATGACATTATCCATACAGCGGTGTTTGGATAATTGAGCAAGAAATGTTTAGCATTGGGCTTCAAATGTTCTTGTTGAAACATCGGAGTACCATAGACATGCTTCGAGATAGAATTGACATGGTCTTCAGATGAAGATCAAACTTTGGAATCACGAAGGATCCATCTGGAATAACTTGTAGAATAAGTCTTACAATTTCCTCATGGATGAATGGATAACCTTGCTGAAAAGGAATCTATAATGATAGGTCCTCCAGCCGGGGGGGGTGCTAGGCATGACATCATGTTACCGGGTCATCAAAGGATCAATATCATAACTCTTGGAAAGTTGTCCCAACCATCATATTTGACCGAGATTCAGATCCAATTGGTGTCAAAATACCTCAGACTCAGGATGCCTGAGTGAAAAAGGTGTAATACAAATTGACGAGATGACATTGTAAAGTTCTCGAGAAATGAACTATGGAAGCGAGTTCCGAAACAAGAGTTCATCAGTAAACCAACGAGAGGATGAGGAGGTGGCTGATGGAATCAGCGGCAATTCATCGAGATTAACAAAAGATGGATTCCCACAATTATGTGAACAAGGAGATAACATTTGTCAGATCAAATGGTATAATGATGTATGCTCGAGGAAAACATACACAACTAAACATTGGTTGAAAGGTGCACCCGAAATATGGGCCGGGTTGCACGACCAATGTCAGAATGGTGATTCAATAATCAATAGTCTAAGAATGAATGGCCGACCATTAACTTCAAAGCAATAGGGTTGCTAGAAGGGCAGAATCCAAACAACACCGTCCACTTGTTGGAATTAACACGGGGACCAAGAAAGAATGGTGATGGTGAGAAGTATTTCTATGTCAAGAATTCTCAAGAGGTGGAACAAATCTCAGAACATTCTTGACATAAAGGATGGTAATACTCCAAGGTAAAGAAGAACAATTGCAGGATAGCAAGGAACTCAAGGTATAACACCAAACATGAACAAGCTTGTGTTGGTGGGAAGGCAATAAAGTGGTCGATGAGAACAGGAATCATCGAGGGCAAGGATGGTATTACCCATCATGAATTCAATTGAATTCCTGGAAGAGCTCATAAGGTTGATGATGATCACGACACAAGTGTCGAGAGTTTCCATGCCGATGTGATCAATCAGCGACGACATCAAGTCAAAGTAATGATGAAGCAAGAGGTTAATGGAACCACGGTTATGACATAAACTCGAACTCAAGCTTGTTGTTTAAGGTGAAAGGGAATGACGAGGAAAATCGACGTAAGCTTAATTCATCGTCGAAAATTGTGCTCCGAGAAGAAGGACCGGGTAGCACAGTTAAAATCATCACGACAATGATATAGCCAAACAGGCTAGGAATGGCATGATCGGGTACAAACTCGTACTTATAGAAGCTTACTGAAGAGTTGTTGAACCGTAGTGCGGACTTGGTTCAGTTATCGGTGTCTTTGAGTGTTTAATAACTCAGAGCCCGTGAGAAATTGGAATCAGTGGGAAGGTAGTACTTGATGAACTCATAAAAAAAGTTATGCAGTTCCATGATAATCTCGAGATTCCAGGGGGGGTAATACTCGACGACAGATCAAAGTAGAGGTTGGAATAGGGTATTGCTTTGTAGAAGACAAGTGCTTAAACTTGTCCGAGAAAAGGTATTTACAGGAGAACATGGTTAGAACCACGATTGCAAAAGGCCGGATCCCAGATATAAGAACTTATACCAAGGGAATAATTAATTTAAGAGAAGCTTCGATGAGAAGATGTACATCGTGTCCATGGGCATGAACGCAAAGTTCAAGGTCGACTCCCACTTCTCCAATGCACAACCTTTCATTCACTTCTCGCGCTCAATGAAGTTGTAGTTTTGAAATTTTATCTGGCAAAATACCAGAAGAGTACGACTCATGAAAACTTTCGAGTTCACACCTATTAAGGAAGGCATAGGTTCAACCCATCGGGGCATCTTAGAATCATATACCAGAATCTTTAGAAGTAATTAACTCAAGCTCGAAGACAGAGCATGGTTAAGAAAGCAGAGGATACAATTTACCAAAGGCATTATGTATCAGAGGAAAGGCTCACAAGGTTATTGAATATGAAGGGCATTGTCAGATAAAGTCCAACAAAGGATCTGGTGGTCCACAAGGGATCTGACGTGAGCATCGGTACTCAACTAGAGGAAGAAGATTGCAAGGAGATCAGATTATAGAAACAACTGACTAACTCAATTGTCAAATGCAAAGGAATTATGATTTCCAAATCAAGGGATCAGAAGCAATGCTCTGAGTAGGGATGGATAAGTTGAATAGCCTTAGGGTACAATCAATGACAATTGGATTGGTCGAGAACCAATTCCAGTTAAAAGAATGGCATCTTAGCCGGAGAAGTAATTTATAAGGATCAATGATGATTGCGTGCATTCGCAAACATATTGAGTCAACAGACTCAAAATGATAATGACAAGGAATGTCATTAAGACTACGAGACTTATGGGATTAACCATAATGCAAGCAAGCAAGAATTTCAAGAGCCAAAGGCTCCAGAGGATTTTCGGAAGATCGAATAGTATTTTGAAGACTTTTGTGAAACTCATGAACAACTGGGGATGAGCGGATACTTGACAAGTGCGGGGATTTATTTGAAGGGGTATTCATGTGGCAAAGAACTGCTAGGCAGTAGGCACGAAGTATTCTCGGAACAATAGAGAAAACTTCGGGTATCTTGTAATAACAAGAACAATGGGGAATGATCGTAAGAATGGCAAGTGTAAGTAGTTATCCATAAGGATTTATCGATGGTCGGGAATAGCAAAAGTGATGGGCACAAAGTCTCGAGAGAATATCAAAGAGTATCTCCGAAATCTTCTGGTGCAGTCGGTGACCATCTGGACTGAAGGGGCTCTCCGGGAGAAAGTATTTTCGAGAACCTAAAGTTAGTTTTTAGTAAAAATCGTTTAACCCGAATAGAAGAGGGTTCAGAATCCCAGAGTAAAGGTCGAGGAATAAAAGATCCTAATACCTCCCGATGGCGACGTGGGCCCATGGGCCACACAGCCATGTTAGTAAAAGTTATTCAACGACTAGACTCAACTTCGGCCAAGGAGTTGGAAAGGGGGATTCCTACAGGCAGTCGGCTCTGATACCAACTTGTGACGCCCCGATTTAATCGTACACTAATCATGCACGCAAATGTGTACGATCAAGATCAGGGACTCACGGGAAGATATCACAACACAACTCTACAAATAAAATAAGTCATACAAGCATCATAATACAAGCCAGGGGCCTCGAGGGCTCGAATACAAGTGCTCGATCATAGACGAGTCAGCGGAAGCAACAATATCTGAGTACAGACATAAGTTAAACAGGGTGCCATAAGATGGCTAGCACAAACTGGGATACAGATCGAAAGAGGAGCAGGCCTCCTGCCTGGGATCCTCCTAGGTCACTCCTGGTCGTCATCAGCGGGCAGCACGTAGTAGTAGGCACCTCCGGTGTAGTAGGGGTCGTCGTCGACGGTGGCGTCTGGCCCCTGGACTCCAACATCTGGTTGCGACAACCAGGAAGAAAGGAAAGGGGAAAAAAGGGGGGAGAAAGCAACCGTGAGTACTCATCCAAAGTACTCGCAAGCAAGGAGCTACACTACAAATGCATGGGTATATGTGTAAAGAGGCCATATCAGTGGACTGAACTGCAGAATGCCAGAATAAGAGGGGGATAGCTAATCCTGTCGAAGACTACGCTTCTGGCAGCCTCCGTCTTGCAGCATGTAGAAGAGAGTAGATTGAAGTCCTCCAAGTAGCATCTCCAAGTAGCATATCCAGGTAGCATCTCCAAGCGCATCTCCAGTCGCATCGCATAGCATAATCCTACCCGGCGATCCTCTCCTCGTAACCCTGTGGAAAAGCGATCACCGGGTTGTCTGTGGAACTTGGAAGGGTGTGTTTTATTAAGTATCCGGTTCTAGTTGTCATAAGGTCAAGGTACAACTCCAAGTCGTCCTGTTACCGAAGATCACGGCTATTCGAATAGATTAACTTCCCTGCAGGGGTGCACCACATTCCCCAACACGCTCGATCCCATTTGGCCGGACACACTTTCCTGGGTCATGCCCGGCCGCGGAAGGTCAACACGTCGCAGCCCCACCTAGGCTCAACAGAGAGGCCAGCACGCCGGTCTAAACCTAAGCGCACAGGGGTCTGGGCCCATCGCCCGTAGCACACCTGCACGTTGCGTGGGCGGCCGGAAGCAGAACTAGCCCCCCTTAATACAAGAGCAGGCTTACGTTCCAATCCGGCGCGCGCCGCTCCGTCGCTGTCGTATGAAGTGCTTCGGCTGATACCACGACGTCGGGATACCCATAACTACTCCCGCGTAGATGGTTAGTGCATATAGGCTCGTAGCGGACTCAGATCAAATACCAAGATCTCGTTAAGCGTGTTAAGTATCCGCGAATGCCGAACAAGGCCAGGCCCACCTGTCTCCTAGGTGGTCTCAACCTGCCCTGTCGCTCCGCCACAAAGTAACAGTCGAGGGCCGTCGGGAACCCAGGCCCACCTCTACCGGGATGGAGCCACCTGTCCTTTCAGCCCCCTCGTCAGAATCACTTGCGGGTACTCAATGAGCTGACCCGACTTTAGTCACCATCTGTATAGTATGTATGTATGTATAGTATATACCCGTGATCACCTCCCGAGAGATCACGGCCCAATAGTATAGCAAGGCAGACTGACAAGAATGGAGGGCCAATGATGATAAACTAGCATCCTATACTAAGTA
>NW_025235273.1:5771-6311 GCF_018294505.1 Triticum aestivum | reverse complement strand
ATTTTCAGAGTTCATTTTGTAGTGATTTTCAATTTCACGGTCATTTAGCTTTCTAAACAAATCGGTAAATGACTGAAAAATAGCAAATGATATCAGAAAGTGTTGAAAATTGATGATATCGCTTTGAATGGTGAGTACGGAACGCAAAAAAAGTCTGGAGTTGTAATATGTTTAAGAAAATGAAGTGCCAGTCTAACAGATGAGTTCTCCTCCGAAACCCTGATACTCCGAAAGAGATTGTCCAGTTTGTACACGAAGTGCGTCCAGTTTTTGCCGTAGCCCTCTCTACTCTATTGCACATGCTATGTGGGTGAAATGATGATACCATGCCAAGTTTCGACATTTTTGAGAGTTCATTTTGTAGTGATTTTCAATTTCACGGTCATTTAGCTCTCTAAACAAATCGGTAAATGACTGAAAAATAGCAAATGATATCAGAAAGTTTTGAAAATTGATGACGTCGCTTTCAATGGTGTGTACGGAACGCAAAAAAAGTCTGGAGTTGCAATAAGTTTAAAAAAATGAAGTGCCAGTCTAACA
>NW_025235273.1:0-3965 GCF_018294505.1 Triticum aestivum | reverse complement strand
TGATACTCCGAAAGAGATTGTCCAGTTTGTACACGAAGTGCGTCCAGTTTTTGCCGTAACCCTCTCTACTCTTTTGCACATGCTATGTGGGTGAAATGATGATACCATGCCAAGTTTCGACATTTTGAGAGTTCATTTTGTAGTGATTTTCAATTTCACGGTCATTTAGCTCTCTAAACAAATCGGTAAATGACTGAAAAATAGCAAATGATATCAGAAAGTTTTGAAAATTGATGACGTCGCTTTCAATGGTGTGTACGGAACGCAAAAAAAAGTCTGGAGTTGTAATAAGTTTAAAAAAATGAAGTGCCAGTCTAACAGATGAGTTCTCGTCCGAAACCCTGATACTCGGAAAGAGATTGTCTAGTTTGTACACGAAGTGCGTCCAGTTTTTGCCGTAACCCTCTCTACACTTTTGCACATGCTATGTGGGTGAAATGATGATACCATGCCAAGTTTCGACATTTTCAGAGTTCATTTTGTAGTGATTTTCAATTTCACGGTCATTTAGCTTTCTAAACAAATCGGTAAATGACTGAAAAATAGCAAATGATATCAGAAAGTGTTGAAAATTGATGACGTCGCTTTGAATGGTGCATACGGAACGCAAAAAAAGTCTGGAGTTGTAATATGTTTAAGAAAATGAAGTGCCAGTCTAACAGATGAGTTCTCGTCCGAAACCCTGATACTCCGAAAGAGATTGTCCAGTTTGTACACGAAGTGCGTCCAGTTTTTGCCGTAACCCTCTCTACTCTTTTGCACATGCTATGTGGGTGAAATGATGATACCATGCCAAGTTTCGACATTTTGAGAGTTCATTTTGTAGTGATTTTCAATTTCACGGTCATTTAGCTCTCTAAACAAATCGGTAAATGACTGAAAAATAGCAAATGATGTCAGAATGTTATGAAAATTGATGACGTCGCTTTGAATGGTGCGTACGGAACGCAAAGAAAGTCTGGAGTTGTAATAAGTTTAAAAAAATGAAGTGCCAGTGTAACAGATGAGTTCTCGTCCGAAACCCTGATACTCGGAAAGAGATTGTCCAGTTTGTACACGAAGTGCGTCCAGTTTTTGCCGTAACCCTCTCTACTCTTTTGCACATGCTATGTGGGTGAAATTATGATACCATGCCAAGTTTCGACATTTTGAGAGTTCATTTTGTAGTGATTTTCAATTTCACGGTCATTTAGCTCTCTAAACAAATCGGTAAATGACTGAAAAATAGCAAATGATGTCAGAATGTTTTGAAAATTGATGACGTCGCTTTGAATGGTGCGTACGGAACGCAAAGAAAGTCTGGAGTTGTAATAGGTTTAAAAAATGAAGTGCCGGTGTAACAGATGAGTTCTCGTCCGAAACCCTGATACTCGGAAAGAGATTGTCCAGTTTGTACACGAAGTGCGACCAGGTTTTGCCGTAACCCTCTCTACTCTTTTGCACTTGCTATGTGGGTGAAATGATGATACCATGCCAAGTTTCGACATTTTCAGAGTTCATTTTGTTGTGATTTTCAATTTCACGGTCATTTAGCTCTCTAAACAAATCGGTAAATGACTGAAAAATAGCAAATGATATCAGAAAGTTTTGAAAATTGATGACGTTGCTTTCAATGGTGTGTACGGAACGCAAAAAAAGTCTGGAGTTGTAATAAGTTTAAAAAAATGAAGTGCCAGTCTAACAGATGAGTTCTCGTCCGAAACCCTGATACTCCGAAAGAGATTGTCCAGTTTGTACACGAAGTGCGTCCAGTTTTTGCCGTAACCCTCTCTACTCTTTTGCACATGCTATGTGGGTGAAATGATGATACCATGCCAAGTTTCGACATTTTGAGAGTTCATTTTGTAGTGATTTTCAATTTCACGGTCATTTAGCTCTCTAAACAAATCGGTAAATGACTGAAAAATAGCAAATGATATCAGAAAGTTTTGAAAATTGATGACGTCGCTTTCAATGGTGTGTACGGAACGCAAAAAAAGTCTGGAGTTGTAATAAGTTTAAAAAAATGAAGTGCCAGTCTAACAGATGAGTTCTCGTCCGAAACCCTGATACTCGGAAAGAGATTGTCCAGTTTGTACACGAAGTGCGTCCAGTTTTTGCCGTAACCCTCTCTACACTTTTGCACATGCTATGTGGGTGAAATGATGATACCATGCCAAGTTTCGACATTTTCAGAGTTCATTTTGCAGTGATTTTCAATTTCACGGTCATTTAGCTTCCTAAACAAATCGGTAAATGACTGAAAAATAGCAAATGATATTAGAAAGTGTTGAAAATTGATGACGTCGCTTTGAATGGTGCATACGGAACGGAAAAAAAACTCTGGAGTTGTAATATGTTTAAGAAAATGAAGTGCCAGTCTAACAGATGAGTTCTCGTCCGAAACCCTGATACTCCGAAAGAGATTGTCCAGTTTGTACACGAAGTGCGTCCAGTTTTTGCCATAACCCTCTCTACTCTTTTGCACATGCTATGTGGGTGAAATGATGATACCATGCCAAGTTTCGACATTTTGAGAGTTCATTTTGTAGTGATTTTCAATTTCACGGTCATTTAGCTCTCTAAACAAATCGGTAAAAGACTGAAAAATAGCAAATGATGTCAGAATGTTTTGAAAATTGATGACGTCGCTTTGAATGGTGCGTACGGAACGCAAAGAAAGTCTGGAGTTGTAATAAGTTTAAAAAATGAAGTGCCAGTGTAACAGATGAGTTCTCGTCCGAAACCCTGATACTCGGAAAGAGATTGTCCAGTTTGTACACGAAGTGCGTCCAGTTTTTGCCGTAACCCTCTCTACACTTTTGCACATGCTATGTGGGTGAAATGATGATACCATGCCAAGTTTCGACATTTTCAGAGTTCATTTTGTTGTGATTTTCAATTTCACGGTCATTTAGCTTTCTAAACAAATCGGTAAATGACTGAAAAATAGCAAATGATATCAGAAAGTGTTGACAATTGATGACGTCGCTTTGAATGGTGCGTACGGAACGCAAAAAAAGTCTGGAGTTGTAATATGTTTAAGAAAATGAAGTGCCAGTCTAACAGATGAGTTCTCGTCCGAAACCCTGATACTCCGAAAGAGATTGTCCAGTTTGTACACGAAGTGCGTCCAGTTTTGGCCGTAACCCTCTCTACTCTTTTGCACATGCTATGTGGGTGAAATGATGATACCATGCCAAGTTTCGACATTTTCAGAGTTCATTTTGTAGTGATTTTCAATTTCACGGTCATTTAGCTCTCTAAACAAATCGGTAAATGACTGAAAAATAGCAAATGATATCAGAAAGTTTTGAAAATTGATGACGTCGCTTTCAATGGTGTGGACGGAACGCAAAAAAAAGTCTGGAGTTGTAATAAGTTTAAAAAAATGAAGTGCCAGTCTAACAGATGAGTTCTCGTCCGAAACCCTGATACTCGGAAAGAGATTGTCCAGTTTGTACACGAAGTGCGTCCAGTTTTTGCCGTAACCCTCTCTACGCTTTTGCACATGCTATGTGGGTGAAATGATGATACCATGCCAAGTTTCGACATTTTCAGAGTTCATTTTGTAGTGATTTTCAATTTCACGGTCATTTAGCTTTCTAAACAAATCGGTAAATGACTGAAAAATAGCAAATGATATTAGAAAGTGTTGAAAATTGATGACGTCGCTTTGAATGGTGCATACGGAACGCAAAAAAAAGTCTGGAGTTGTAATATGTTTAAGAAAATGAAGTGCCAGTCTAACAGATGAGTTCTCGTCCGAAACCCTGATACTCCGAAAGAGATTGTCCAGTTTGTACACGAAGTGCGTCCAGTTTTTGCCGTAACCCTCTCTACTCTTTTGCACATGCTATGTGGGTGAAATGATGATACCATGACAAGTTTCGACATTTTGAGAGTTCATTTTGTAGTGATTTTCAATTTCACGGTCATTTAGCTCTCTAAACAAATCGGTAAATGACTGAAAAATAGCAAATGAT
>NW_025235272.1:4321-6311 GCF_018294505.1 Triticum aestivum | reverse complement strand
GATGCGTGGCTCGGTGGGGAGGACGAGGGAGTCGAGGCGGAGCTAATGGGCTCGTCGGAGGGGCGGGGGGGTGTCTGTGGTGGCAACTACGGCGATCGGCAGCGAGGTACGCGCTCGGCCGTCGCGGGAGAGAGAGAGGGAGACGAGGCGGAGAGTGAGCGAGTGCGAGAGGGAGACGTGGGGGTCGCGTGGCACTTCAGGGCGTCTCCCGGGCGTCGACGGAAGCAGGAGGTGGCCGGCGTGTGGCCGCGGGCGCCGGCCACGCGCTCCGCGTCCTTCTGGCGTGAGGAGGACGACGACTGGCAGCGCCAGCAGGCTGGGCCGAGCCAGGTGGCTGGGCCAGCACAGGTAAGGCCCATATGGTCTTTCTTCTCTCTCTTTTTTTGATTTTTGTTTCTGTTTTCTAGTTAACTGCAACTGTTTAGCTTTAAATAAAATACTAAAACATTTCCAAAAATCCTGAAAATAAATGTGGCCTCTGTTTAGATTATTTCCAACAGGAAACATTTACTTCCAGAATTATTTGAGCACTTAGATTATTTTATAGCATTTAAATGCCCAAATTCAATACTTATGATTTAATTCAATGACCTTCTGTTGACCTAGAAAATTGTGCACCAATTTTGCCAGAGGTTCTAACCTAAGATAAAGAGGGTGGACTTTTTAGAAGGGCATTTTAGGTTCATTGAAAATATTTTTAGTAAACCCTAGTTGTTTCCAGGGGGGTGTTGGGGCTTTCTGCCTTCCCCATTTCAAATTTAAAAGAAATTTAAACATGATGCACACTCTAATGCTTGAACTAACTAGGGTGTGATAACTCACCCCCACTCAAAAGAATCTCGTCCCGAGATTTAGGATCCTCTGGGAAGAAGGCGGGGTACTCGAGTCAAAGACGATCCTCCCTTTCCCATGTGGCTTCTTCCTCGGAATGGTGTGACCATTGAACCTTGAGAAACTTGATATTATGACGTCGAGTGGTACGCTCAGCTTGATCAAGGATACGAACGGAATATTCCCGATAAGAAAGGTTATCTTGTAGATCAAGCGTTTCGTGATCCACTCCACGGATAGGATCCGTGAAGCAACGCCCGAGTTGTGAAACGTGGAAGACATCGTGAACTCTGGAAAGATGCGGAGGTAGTTCCAATTGGTAGGCCACTTCTCCTCGTTTGGCAAGAATGCGAAGGGGTCCAATGTAACGAGGAGCCAATTTGCCTTTGATACCGAAATGAGGGGTTCCCTTTAACGGAGTAACCCGAAGGTAAGCCTTCTCGTCAATTTCATAAGTCATAGGCTTATGTTTACGATCATATTGACTCTTTTGACGAGATTGGGCTGTTTTCAATTTCTCACGAATAACGCGAACCTCCTCTTCCGCTTCCTGAATCATATCCGGGCCAAAGAATTGTCTTTCCCCGGTTTCTGACCAGTTAAGAGGCGTTCGACATTTTCGTCCATAAAGAACTTCGAAAGGAGCTTTCCCCAAACTAGCTTGATAACTATTGTTATAAGCAAACTCCGCGAATGGAAGGCATTTCTCCCAACTTATTCCAAGCGAGATAACAGAAGCTCGGAGCATATCTTCCAGAATTTGATTGACTCGCTCTACTTGACCACTTGATTGAGGATGGAAGGCAGTACTAAAAGAGAGACGAGTTCCCATAGCATTTTGGAAACTTTCCCAAAATCGAGAGGTGAAGAGACTCCCACGGTCTGAGTTAATTTCCAATGGAACACCATGAAGAGACACTATTCGGGAGATGTATAACTCGGCTAGCTGGCTAGCGGTGATACTCTCACGAACAGGTAGAAAGTGGGCTACTTTGGAAAGTCGGTCGATCACAACGAAGATGGCATTATTCCCTCTCTTGGTCCTGGGAAACCCGGTGATGAAATCCATACTGATTTTATCCCATTTCCATTCAGGAATAGCCAAAGGTTGAAGGGTACCAGCAGGCCATTGATGCTCTGCTTTAACACGACGACAAAC
>NW_025235272.1:3364-3895 GCF_018294505.1 Triticum aestivum | reverse complement strand
TCTTTTCAGTTCCTGAAACCTGAACTCGCACTGTGGAGGCCACTCGAACTTTTTATCTTTCTTGAGGAGTTCAGTTAGAGGTTTAGCAACCTTGGAGAAATTTTCAACGAAGCGGCGGCAATAGCTCGCTAAGCCAAGGAAGCTCTGAACTTGCTTAACCGTCTCAGGTGGAGTCCAATCAAGGACGGCTTGAACTCGCTCGGGATTGACAGCAATACCCTTACCAGAGATTACATGGCCTAGATAGGTCACTTCTGGCAACCAAAATTCACAGTTGGAGAATTTGGCATAAAGGCGATGCTCTCGAAGTTTCCTCAATACCAGCTTTAGATGTTCGGCATGTTCCTCTTCATTCTTGGAGTAGATGAGTATGTCATCGAGGTATACTACGACGAATTTATCCAAGTACTCCATGAAGACTGAGTTCATTAACCGAGAGAAGGTAGCCGGGGCATTGGTTAAACCGAAGGACATGACGGTGTACTCGTATTGGCCATAACGAGTAACAAAGGCCGTTTTGGGAATGTCCCC
>NW_025235272.1:0-2878 GCF_018294505.1 Triticum aestivum | reverse complement strand
GAGGACTTGAGAGCTATTACGGATGCAAGGAAGACAAGTCTATCGACAAGAATTTCGTTCCCATGGCTTACTCTAGAAGTTTGCCATTTGGAGCCCGGGGTCTGAAGTACCATGGAAGTGGGCATGTCACAGAATGTCGTGTTATGCAATCGAGCATAGCTTTAGGATATGAATGAATGAGATGCTCCAGTATCGAAAAGAACAGATGCCGGATGGCAGTTAACAAGGAGCGTACCAAGGACGACGTTGGGGTCCTCATGAGTCTCCTCGGCTGAAACATAGTTGACATGGCCACGTGCAGTGGTGGCCGGCTTGGCGTAGAATGTTTTCCCCGCTGGCTTACCACGGCCAACGGACTTTCCAGTTTGATTGGGGTTGTTGTTCTGGGGACACTCTCGGCTATAGTGACCCGGCTCTCCACACTTAAAGCATGTCACCACATTGGGGCGTGGAGCAGCATTAGCAGCGGGGCCACCATAGGGCTTGGGCGGTGCAAATTGCTGGTTGGGACGAGGCACCTCAAAGGATGGCCTCAGGATGAACCTGGGTGGCAGTGCCGTGCTTGGGATCCACACCCGGCGTTTCTGAGCTCCCGAGCCGGATGAAGAGCCAAAATCATGGGAGTGCTTGCGTGAAGCGTCATAATCAGTCTGGCCTGTCTCAGCACTGATGGCTTTATTGACCAGCTTTTGAAAAGATGTGCACTCGTGCAGACGGAGATCGCGGCGAAGCTCAGGGCTAAGTCCCTTGCGGAACCTTGCCTGCTTCTTAGCGTCAATAGAAACCTCTTCAGGGGCGTAGCGTGCCAGATTCCCAAATTCACGACTATATGCATCCACAGTCAGTCTTCCTTGGGTGAAGTTGCAGAACTCCTCCCTCTTGCGATCCATGAGACCTTCCGGAATGTGATGCTCACGGAAAGCCTCACTGAATTCAGCCCAAGAAGTGATTTGGCCGACCGGGCGCATAGCTGCGAAGTTTTCCCACCAAAGGCTAGCAGGGCCTTCGAGGTGATAGGCAGCATAGGTAACCTTGTCGGCTTCGGCTACGTTGGCAGAACATAGCTTGTGGGTGATGCTGCGAAGCCAGTCATCCGCGTCGAGGGGCTCGACGGAGTGATTAAACTTTGGCAGGTATAGCTTGATAAAGTCATTGATTGACACCAAGTCATTTCGCGGGTGGCGTGTAGTGTTCTTCTCAATCCGCTCTAGCAGGCGGTTAGTCTCACGCTTGTTTCTTTCCGCCTCCAACATTACTTCGGCCAGAGAAGGCGGGTGAGGCAGATCTTCACTCCTAGCTGCACTGGCTTCCCCCTGCTCCGAGGCAGCAGGGTTGTTGCGGGTGTTGACCATCCTAGGAGAAAACAAGACAATGGTTTAGATAAGGATGGCTCAAACTTAGCAAGGAAGTGCAGAATGTAATGGAAAACACGGAATGCAGACATGTTCATTTGTATGTCATGGTAATATAAAACTGCCATATACATACCAACGATCATACACATCTTACATAGTTTAGTACAAGCCCAGGCTACAGTACAACTATGATGAAATACATTACATCTCATCGGAGGCATTCCAAGCTCCTATACATTATTTGTCTACACCTCCGGATTTGATTACACACAAAGTCATATTCCACAAGTCACACAGGACAGTGGAGATACAACTACTACAATACTAGTGGTACTACTACTAACTCAGACAGCTCCGTAGTAGTTCTCATAGAAGTCGCCTCCGTAGCCTGGAAGTTCAACATGACCATCCGGAAACAGGCAGTCTTGAGGAGCCTGTGGACCAAAGGGGCTAGGATGAGGTCTTGGACCAACAAACGGTGGCCTCTGGGGACCACGGGGTGGGGTGATGCATCCCACATCACGCCAATCCACCATGTCTGTCAGAGCTGATCTCACAGGATACAGATCCCTTGTATCCATACATCCAGCTTGCACCGCAGGTGCAAACCGAGTCAATGTGGCCCAATGATCAGCACGGGTATTGAAAAGCTCCAACCTCAAGGCCTGATTCTCTCGGTCCTTATCTTCGAGCATCTCGGCAGTGGTACGAGTTAATGAGTCCTCCTGAGTGGAGTCAGCATAGATTGCTTGAAGATACCCTTGCGCTCCCAGAAGTGAAGCTGGCATGTACCGGAAGTCGGTGTTCCGAAGCAGGCCAGTCCGGACTCGCAAGATGGTCATCATGGAATAGGCAGCATCCTGCACAGCCATCTCAAAAGTAACCCCGAGTCCATAGGAACAGTGAAGGGGCTCGGTCGATCCAGGATAAGAAGGAAATATCCTGATGGTGCAGAGATATTGACTTTGATTAAAGTCGCGGAACTGCTCTTCGACGGTGTATTTGCGATACCAATGGTAGCCCGTCTCGATCATTACCCAAACTAACATAGCAGTATGACCGGGCACATCGAGGCACCGGGTCAGGCGAACCACTTGATTTTGAACATGGTTGGCCATCTGAAAGCACAACCACAATGCAAAGGCATCAGAATTTCTAGGGAAAATTGGACAGCATAACAGCTGTAAATGCTCAGAAAAAGATTTCAGTCATCCACAACAGTTCGCAATACCACTCAATCATATCAAGATTCTGATCTAATTAGCAACATACTAAAGTAGTAGAACTGAACTGGGGCTTGTAACAACAATCCTATAAGCTACTACGGATTAGTAACACGTGAACCTGATAGAAGAAGAGAGCCTAGTCCTTAACCCACGTTGAATGAGAAGAGAATGACTCAGATCGGAGGCATAGGTTAAGGAGTAAAAGAACCTTACGTTCCCTCCCACAATCAATTCCCCTACATATAACTAGAGCATTTCTAGACTCGACATCGACCAGTTTGGCTCAACGAACCTACA
>NW_025235271.1:0-6311 GCF_018294505.1 Triticum aestivum | reverse complement strand
ACATCGCAAAATCCCGTTCCACATTTTATCAATAGTAGGCTCGTAGATATCAAAGCAGACAAGTGCGGGCCAAGACTTATAATGTTGGCGAACTTGTTATACGCTTGCTAGAGAAGAAAAAGGAGAAACACAAGCCCAAGTGGGAGGGTCCCTTCATGATCGACCAAGTTCTCACTTGAGGAGCGTACCACCTACGTGATGCATCAGACAATAGCCTAGAGCCGACCCCATGGAACGCGGCTAGACTCCGAAGATTCTACGCCTAGAGCCGGACTCTTTGTTCATCTTCTTCTCCCTTTGTTTCCATTATTTTATTTTTTCCTCTCTTTAACCTTTTTTTAGCTCTTTAGCTCTTGTACGGTCAAAACCGCACACCTATGACGTGCACATCCTTAAATGTATACATTCATAATACCTGGGGGCTTCTTTTACAGAAGCATATTATTATTTTCCGAGTATCAAGCTCAACACATATGTGTACTCTTCCGCATATGTACCTTTTCTTCTCCATTATATGCATCGTTATGACTTCAATTTTGGCCAAGCTGGGTTGCCTGGCTCCTGTGTTTATGCCCTACGTACCCGTTAGTTCGGCTAGGGCATAAAGGGAGCACCTCTCCGATTGTTACTACCGAGTCATACCGATGTGTACCTCAGACTGGGTGAAGTCGAAAGCTAGCATTCTTAAGGGAATATTCGGTCGGCGGACTAAAGACGTGTTACACTCATTACACTATGAGCCCCAGATGTCACTCACACTGCGGTTTTTTCAATCATAGTTCGAATATGCATACTAACGCATATTCGCCCAGGGAAAGGAACCCTTAACGGAACTATTCTCCCTGGAAGATGTTTCTTACAATAACAATGTAATATAACATAGCTAGCCGGATACAACTTGTCTGTTCAAGCAAGTATGACCCCTACGCCTGGTTTCCACGCATACTTCGGTTTATATTACTGAGAGGGTATTCAGAAACACTGTGAGCCTTCGGGTATAGAGGTCGAAGCGAAAAGGTCTGCCATGACAATCGTGTTACAATTCAGCTAGGGACAAATTTTTCAATTGAAGTACATAGTCGTTTAGACTCAAAAACTTCTTCCTCTATGCCATCTAACAAGCTGTCTAGCTTACAATCCTGTTGGGAATATGTGGCGGCTATCTTTACTTGGTCATATACCATACTAACTAGAATTTCTTTTTCATCTGACCCCATAGGTCCGACCCGGGCCATATGGTTCGGATCAAGCTTGGTGTATCGTGTCTTCACCATGGCCTAGGCCTCTCATGCACCTTCTCGGTAGGCTGTATCTTCCATAATCGAATACGCCGTCGTGCCCCTTTGAATAGCTCCACGAGCTCCTCCATACCTCCTCGAGGAGAGGCGGATGGCCATAAAGCCTTGGCAACACTCCGCATTGCTTGCTGAACTCGCTCGTGCATCCGGGACAGCTCTTGTAGCAGGTCGCCTTGAGATCCAGACATTTCCTCTTCGGGACAGCCAGTCAGCATACCTGTAGACATAAATCTATCAGTTCATGCCCTCGTCGGATTATAGGGAGGCAAGTTTGAAAAGCATACTGAATATGCCGCCTTGTAGCCTCCTATTCGCCTTGACGGTGTTAGCTAGCTGAGCTCAAACATCTTTTAGTTCTTCCCCCATCCGGGTATTGGAATCCTGCAGCTTGTTCTTTTCCTCCCTGACCCGCGTCAGCACACGTTCGCCTGCCGCATGTTGCCTTTTGGCTTCTTGTTCACCAGCCTGGGCGACCTTCAGTTTCTCTCTCAGTTGCTCTACTGATTCTGTCAGCGGAAACACAACAGTATTAATATTACTGGTATATGATTATACTTTTCCTAATAGGGAGATACATTACAAGCGGGGCCTCCTTGGATTTTTCCAATTCGGCGGTAGACACCGTCAGCTGGGTCCGACACTTTTCCAGCTCTTGAGACAGCAGGCTATTCTTCTCCATAAGTGCCTGATTATACAATGATTCTTAAATCAGTTGTATCAACTGCTTTAAGTCTCAGGGGCTACTGGTATATGATTATCAAATCTACACTTACTTGCATATCTTTTAGATGCTGGTCTGTGGCTCTGGCAAGTCCACCCCGAGCAGCTCAGATGTACGCATCAGCCGAGCTGAAGGCATTGAATGCCTCCTTTGAAAAGCTGGGGTTATGGAGAGCAGCCCTCCGATGACGATGATTCATGGCGCTCTCCACTTCAGAGTTCGTGACGGACATATCGTCTGAATCCTCTGCGGAAGGACAGTCTGGTGCCACTCCCGTGTCAGCCCCCGTCCTTAGGGCAGTGTCGGGAACCTGACTAGTGGAGGCACGACCGGCAGGATCCCCGGACATAGTCCGGCGGAAGCTTTTCCTGATAAAATGCGGTGGATGACATCATGATTTGATGTGGCGACCAGGAGGCATATTTGAAAAAGAAAGCCTTACCTCTTTGATGAAGGTTCTGCTGCATTATTATTTTCCTTTCTCTTCGAAGATGTGCTCGGCGCGGGCACCACTCTCCTCGGAGATGCTTTTGGTGCGCGTTGTGGCGTCGAGCGCCTCTCCTTTGGAGCACGAAATATTGTGGTGGGTGAGGTGTAATAAGGAAGCTCTTTCGAAGAAGGTATCTCTTGATTACTTACATGTGGGGCAGGAAGGTGTCGCGATCCGATTTTCGGGATATTAATTTCCCAGAAAATGGCCCTTGTGCTCACTAGCCCCAGGATTACTGTTAGCTGATGAGACACCAACTTGATACAGAAACTCCAAGAAAAATAAAAAATGTGTAGTACAAGACCATTCTGGCCTATGAGTACAACAAATGGTTTCTAGTGGTTGATGGCGGAAGCGGTTTGCGGTTCATCAGCGTCTATGGGACTCCATTTCCCATAGGAACAGCTGACCTGGATAACTCCTATCTTCGCGGGGCTGCTATCACCATTGCGTAGGTTCCGGGGCTGTCATCGCAATGCTCCTCTCCATGCAAGAAATTTGGCCAAGACAATAGCCAGGGACACGCCAGTGAGTACTTTGAATGTACTCGCCTACATTATGAACACGGGTATAATATAACAAATGATAATCATGCTGTGAAATATTCTATGATCACAACGCCAGTCACAAGATAAGAATTCATGATGCACGCAAGCATGTTATTCATGTACAACATGAATATGCAATAAGGGAGTAGAAATAGAATGCACCGATCGGGTGACTGAAGCGACACCTCGAAAGGATAATAATATAAAGCATGCCTCAGTCGGGCGTCTGAGCGACACCACATAAAGGGCTTATAAATAAAATAAATACCAAGTATGCCACAGTCGGGCGTCTGTGCGACACCACATAAAGGGCTTATAAATAATTTAAATAACAGGCATGCCACAGTCGGGCGTCTGTGCGACACCACATAAAGGGCTTATAAATAATTTGAATAACAGGCATGCCACAGTCGGGCATCTGAGCGACACCACATAAAGAGCTTATAATAGAATAATCACAGTGAATATCCAGGAGGTAGAACCGTCCCAGGGATACTCAATAATTTAACTAATGTAAGTGGTTAGTCCACAATAATAATAATCATAGTCATCATGAGTCACAAGTCAAGATCCATGTTCTGGTTTAGCAGTTTTTCCTCCAAAGACCGACACTTGACACATCCCAGACTGTAGTCCTTAACCATGGACACGGCTATTCAACTAGATATAATCTCTGCAGAGGGTGTACTCTTTACCCACGAGTAATGGATTCCTTTAGTCGATCAGGACTAATTCCGTCTACGGTCTTTTAATTGAAAACACACCTGACCGCACACACCAGCCTAACTTACCGGTGTCTGGAATCACCCACGACACCCGTTAAGCGAAACTCTAAGTGGGGAGGCTACAACCTCGACTAGCATGGGATCACAAAATTTGTAACGCGCACAAACTAGGGGAGCTACCCCCTCGGCTCCAACCGGAAACACCCATGCCCCCGGACCAGGTGGCATGCCTACTGGATGCAGCCGGTATCTTCCACCATGGCCTCTCTGTATGGTGTGTGCTAGGAAGGGGTTGACAACTTACTGAACCGTACCCTACCTATGGCAGGGACAAGTGGTAGTACAAAACAAGTATGGGGGTTACTGCAACAAGACTCAATCAATGGTCGACTCGGGAGGTTAAAGCATTTCCTGCATGATAAGCAGAAGAAATATATTTCACACCAATCAGACATAATCACCACTCATCATACCTCACCATGCCTTACCGGACATAACCGTCTCGACGAAGAATTAGAGACCAGCTCGTGTCTACCCAAGACAGAGACTTTCCCGGATTCCTTCCGGTAGGCATGAAAGGCATACGAGGGTGATTACTATCAGAAGCATTTCAAAATCCCAATAGAAAAGAATCATCATTATGCACTCATGAATATGATCATCGCACCACATAAAATACCGAATACTTCGCGTCGAGGTGGTATCGTATTTGTATCAAACAACACACAACAATATTATGCCAGGGTTCAGAATGCTTGCCTTCAAGAGTATGCAAGTGGGGGTGCACTTTTCGAAAGTTCTTTCCCTCTCCAAATCCTATTTAAGAGAATTTCAAATTAACACATAGTTTCAGAATAGTACAAAAAAGTTGTTCAGAAGATTTTAAAATAAATATAAAAATAAACTAGACAAAATTTGAGAAACAACAAAAAAAGAATCAAATCAATTGGACTTATATTTTAAAAGTTATAGCTAGTCAAAGTTTAGTCAAAATTCTATTTTTAATAAAATCAGAAAAAGAAAACGGTTCGGGGAGTAATACGTTTTCGAACAGGAGGAAACGTACTATGGGGTTTGCGCTTCCACTAAAGCCAGCATGGGTCGTCGCTGGGTCACTGACAGTGGGTCCATCGGGCCCACTGGTCAGGTTTGACCAGTCGCCCGCGCCTTCTTTCTCCTCTGGCCGAGCAGAGGCGGAGCTCTGGCGATTGCCGCCGATGAACGGCGGCTCCCCACGAGATTCCGAGGCAGGGATGGATCCACCAGTCCAGGGCGGTCCTCCAGCGGCCGAGAGGGTCATGGGGACAAAGGGGGTCGCCGGCGGTGAGCTCCATGGCGGATGGTGGCCTCTGGTGGATTGGGGTCTCGGGCTATGGTGGTTCCCGATCGTGTTTGAGAGGTGGGGTGGCTCCGCACGGTCGAGGGGAGGAGGATGGGAGCACGAGAGGAGTTAGGGGCCTCGGTCTTGGCCGGATTTTACTGGAACGTGGCGGCGGTTGGGCCTGCCGGAGATGGGAGAGATGATGGCCTCTGGCCAACTAGGGAGGGGGGGGCTTCCTACTACTCGAACAGGGTTGCCGACGAGCCTAGGCGTGATCGGAAGGGCTATTTATAGCCCGAGGAGGTCGGTCCCCGCGGCTGCGGATAAGAACGCTGGCGAACCGCCGTTCTGTTGCTAGCAGAGCGACGTGGCGGCGACGGGCGCTAGCGGACGGACTCGTGGATGAGCTCGGGCTGTTCAGGGGCGAGCTGGCGTGCTGGAGTGGCTCGGGCGGCACCGTCCATGGCAGGAGCCTGCTGCGGACGCCGGCGTGCCGCCAAGGGAGCTCTGACGGTGGCGCTGTAGGGCATTATTACATGGACCAAAAAATACTCCAATGGGTCCAATCTCCTGGACTTAAGGGTTTGGTAGAGTGGTCTATGAGCAGGAGAAAAATCATGGGTAATAGGGCAAGATAAAATATGGTTGCAGTAGAAAATACCCAACTGGACCAGAGACCAAAAGAAGATGATTTGCTCAAAATTTTCAAAGAACACCAATGGATTTTTGCATAAAGTTGAATTATACACTACTACTAACATCTCCCAATTTTGGTGGAATTTATAAAGAAATATTTAAATAGGTTGTAGTGCAAAATACAAACTGGACCAGATTTGAAAACTTGGGGTAGGGCTCAAAATTTCCAAATGACTAAAAGAGATTTTTGCATAAAAGTGATGTGGGAACATCACATGACATGCCCAAATTTTGGTGGGGATTTTAAAGAAGTATTTGAAAGGGCTGCAGTGCAAATGGAACCCTAAAACTTATGAAAAATCATTTTTAAAGAAATAAAGCTCAGGAAAAATAATTGTAGAAATAATTCCACTGATAGAAGAAATGTTCTTGGGAAGATATACAAGTCCAACAATATTTCTGAAAGGTTTCCACCTAGAAGGAAAAACTCAAAATTTCAGAGGGGCAGAGTGATCTGAAAATTAAAAGATAAAACCAGAAAATAAAATTTTAATTTCCTGGCAAAATTGTAA
>NW_025235270.1:0-6311 GCF_018294505.1 Triticum aestivum | reverse complement strand
ACATGTGATAGTTGTGCCCGGTTAGAGTTAGTATTGGGATCAGCGTTGCCGGTGATCAGATTAGGTAAGTTGAGTTAGTACTAGTTGAAGCAGCTTGTGCTACGTGTGTTTGTCCGAGCGAGTTTTGGTTAGTCTCGTAAGCGTCAGTCCGGTTAGGAGTCCGGTCGTTGTATTAGAGTAGGACTAGTCTGAGTCCGGTTAGCTTTGCTAGTACGTGTCCGTGTATATTAGGAATTTTGAGTTCAGGTCGGTGGCGTGGAGTCAGGTCCTGCATCTATATATAGATGGGCAGGTGCGTGAGTTTTATTGTATTGAGTTGAGAAAATAGAAAAAGAAATAAAGAGAAAAGAGGGCACGACAAGGGCCTTGGCTATCAGTTTTGTGTGTGCGTGTGTTCGTGTGATTTTATGTGATTGATCCTGTGGGTGGATTTCCAACAATTGGTATCAGAGCAAGGTCGCAGTGAAGCGTGCTTGCCCCGGGGTGGCGACCCGACTAGCGCCTCGGGGCGGGCAATACTGTCGTTGGGTGGTGCAACGACGAAGAAGAGCGGGCGATGCGACCGCTGATGGTGCAGCGAAGGGGAGAAACTGGCAATTGTCGTTCAAGCGGCGACAAGGAGGATCGGGCAGTTGTCGTTTGGCGGAGTGGCGACAAGAAGGCGGCGAGGATGTTGTCGCAAGCGAGACGTCGGGTGATTGTCGTTTGACGAAACGACATGGAGGAGGTTGACGGGAGCGGTAGTGCCGAGGTGCGGTGCTAGAGCGAGGAAGAGGCGACAAAGTTGCGAGCTGTCGTCAAGTGTGCACAGGAGTTCTTGTAAGGTGCATCCAAGAGCTGAGGTGTGTGAATCTTCTGCTGTAGTTGAGATGCGTCACTGGCAGGAGAGTTGAGAGTGAGAGCGGATCGAAAAAGGAAATTGTGCCTTGCATTTCGGTTCGTGGTAGTGGAGTTCCGGCGTGTTCATATACGGTGGAGATGAGTTGCACGTATATGGCAAGTTGTGTTGCCGTCGGACAGGAGGTGTCGTTTGATAAGATGTGGCATCGGCGACACTGAGAAGATGTGAAGATGTGACGGGTGAAGAGATGTGTCTCCCTGTGTGCAAGCAACCGACGTGAAGATGAAGATCAACGCGAAGATGGAGGCGCACCAGTTAAGTTGAGTTCCTGCATGAAGCTATGCGTTTAGTTTGCATGTGGCACACTAAGATGTGGTAGCGTGGCTGGTAGTCCGGGTAATCGTTGGTTTCAGTCTACAAGTCGGCATGAGAAAGATGTTGATGAAGTGGTCATCGTTCAAGAAGAGACAAGTTGTGGTCCGGTAAGTTGCGTCACCGGGAGCATTCGGCGGGGCAAGATAAAGAGGTGATCGTCTGCATGTCTCATCAAGTAAAAAGTTAGATGTTTAGATTAGGGGGTGAATGTTGGAGTAATCTAAACATGTGATAGTTGTGCCCGGTTAGAGTTAGTATTGGGATCAGCGTTGCCGGTGATCAGATTAGGTAAGTTGAGTTAGTACTAGTTGAAACAGCTTGTGCTACGTGTGTTTGTCCGAGCGAGTTTTGGTTAGTCTCGTAAGCGTCAGTCCGGTTAGCAGTCCGGTCGTTGTATTAGAGTAGGACTAGTCTGAGTCCGGTTAGCTTTGCTAGTACGTGTCCGTGTATATTAGGAATTTTGAGTTCAGGTCGGTGGCGTGGAGTCAGGTCCTGCATCTATATATAGATGGGCAGGTGCGTGAGTTTTATTGTATTGAGTTGAGAAAATAGAAAAAGAAATAAAGAGAAAAGAGGGCACGACAAGGGCCTTGGCTATCAGTTTTGTGTGTGCGTGTGTTCGTGTGATTTTATGTGATTGATCCTGTGGGTGGATTTCCAACACTTGGTATCAGAGCAAGGTCGCGGTGAAGCGTGCTTGCCCCGGGGTGGCGACCCGACTAGCGCCTCGGGGCGGGCGATACTGTCGTTGGGTGGTGCAACGACGAAGAAGAGCGGGCGATGCGACCGCTGATGGTGCAGCGAAGGGGAGAAACGGGCAATTGTCGTTCAAGCGGCGACAAGGAGGATCGGGCAGTTGTCGTTTGGCGGAGTGGCGACAAGAAGGCGGCGAGGATGTTGTCGCAAGCGAGACGTCGGGTGATTGTCGTTTGACGAAACGACATGGAGGAGGTTGACGGGAGCGGTAGTGCCGAGGTGCGGTGCTAGAGCGAGGAAGAGGCGACAAAGTTGCGAGCAGTCGTCAAGTGTGCACAGGAGTTCTTGTAAGGTGCATCCAAGAGCTGAGGTGTGTGAATCTTCTGCTGTAGTTGAGATGCGTCACTGGCAGGAGAGTTGAGAGTGAGAGCGGATCGAAAAAGGAAATTGTGCCTTGCGTTTCGGTTCGTGGTAGTGGAGTTCCGGCGTGTTCATATACGGTGGAGATGAGTTGCACGTATATGGCAAGTTGTGTTGCCGTCGGACAGGAGGTGTCGTTTGATAAGATGTGGCATCGGCGACACTGAGAAGATGTGAAGATGTGACGGGTGAAGAGATGTGTCTCCCTGTGTGCAAGAAACCGACGTGAAGATGAAGATCAACGCGAAGATGGAGGCGCACCAGTTAAGTTGAGTTCCTGCATGAAGCTATGCGTTTAGTTTGCATGTGGCACGCTAAGATGTGGTAGCGTGGCTGGTAGTCCGGGTAATCGTTGGTTTCAGTCTACAAGTCGGCATGAGAAAGATGTTGATGAAGTGGTCATCGTTCAAGAAGAGACAAGTTGTGGTCCGGTAAGTTGCGTCACCGGGAGCATTCGGCGGGGCAAGATAAAGAGGTGATCGTCTGCATGTCTCGTCAAGTAAAAAGTTAGATGTTTAGATTAGGGGGTGAATGTTGGAGTAATCTAAACATGTGATAGTTGTGCCCGGTTAGAGTTAGTATTGGGATCAGCGTTGCCGGTGATCAGATTAGGTAAGTTGAGTTAGTACTAGTTGAAGCAGCTTGTGCTACGTGTGTTTGTCCGAGCGAGTTTTGGTTAGTCTCGTAAGCGTCAGTCCGGTTAGGAGTCCGGTCGTTGTATTAGAGTAGGACTAGTCTGAGTCCGGTTAGCTTTGCTAGTACGTGTCCGTGTATATTAGGAATTTTGAGTTCAGGTCGGTGGCGTGGAGTCAGGTCCTGCATCTATATATAGATGGGCAGGTGCGTGAGTTTTATTGTATTGAGTTGAGAAAATAGAAAAAGAAATAAAGAGAAAAGAGGGCACGACAAGGGCCTTGGCTATCAGTTTTGTGTGTGCGTGTGTTCGTGTGATTTTATGTGATTGATCCTGTGGGTGGATTTCCAACAATTGGTATAAGAGCAAGGTCGCGGTGAAGCGTGCTTCCCCCGGGGTGGCGACCCGACTAGCGCCTCGGGGCGGGCGATACTGTCGTTGGGTGGTGCAACGAAGAAGAAGAGCGGGCGATGCGACCGCTGATGGTGCAGCGAAGGGGAGAAACGGGCAATTGTCGTTCAAGCGGCGACAAGGAGGATCGGGCAGTTGTCGTTTGGCGGAGTGGCGACAAGAAGGCGGCGAGGATGTTGTCGCAAGCGAGACGTCGGGTGATTGTCGTTTGACGAAACGACATGGAGGAGGTTGACGGGAGCGGTAGTGCCGAGGTGCGGTGCTAGAGCGAGGAAGAGGCGACAAAGTTGCGAGCAGTCGTCAAGTGTGCACAGGAGTTCTTGTAAGGTGCATCCAAGAGCTGAGGTGTGTGAATCTTCTGCTGTAGTTGAGATGCGTCACTGGCAGGAGAGTTGAGAGTGAGAGCGGATCGAAAAAGGAAATTGTGCCTTGCGTTTCGGTTCGTGGTAGTGGAGTTCCGGCGTGTTCATATACGGTGGAGATGAGTTGCACGTATATGGCAAGTTGTGTTGCCGTCGGACAGGAGGTGTCGTTTGATAAGATGTGGCATCGGCGACACTGAGAAGATGTGAAGATGTGACGGGTGAAGCGATGTGTCTCCCTGTGTGCAAGCAACCGACGTGAAGATGAAGATCAACGCGAAGATGGAGGCGCACCAGTTAAGTTGAGTTCCTGCATGAAGCTATGCGTTTAGTTTGCATGTGGCACGCTAAGATGTGGTAGCGTGGCTGGTAGTCCGGGTAATCGTTGGTTTCAGTCTACAAGTCGGCATGAGAAAGATGTTGATGAAGTGGTCATCGTTCAAGAAGAGACAAGTTGTGGTCCGGTAAGTTGCGTCACCGGGAGCATTCGGCGGGGCAAGATAAAGAGGTGATCGTCTGCATGTCTCGTCAAGTAAAAAGTTAGATGTTTAGATTAGGGGGTGAATGTTGGAGTAATCTAAACATGTGATAGTTGTGCCCGGTTAGAGTTAGTATTGGGATCAGCATTGCCGGTGATCAGATTAGGTAAGTTGAGTTAGTACTAGTTGAAGCAGCTTGTGCTACGTGTGTTTGTCCGAGCGAGTTTTGGTTAGTCTCGTAAGCGTCAGTCCGGTTAGGAGTCCGGTCGTTGTATTAGAGTAGGACTAGTCTGAGTCCAGTTAGCTTTGCTAGTACGTGTCCGTGTATATTAGGAATTTTGAGTTCAGGTCGGTGGCGTGGAGTCAGGTCCTGCATCTATATATAGATGGGCAGGTGCGTGAGTTTTATTGTATTGAGTTGAGAAAATAGAAAAAGAAATAAAGAGAAAAGAGGGCACGACAAGGGCCTTGGCTATCAGTTTTGTGTGTGCGTGTGTTCGTGTGATTTTATGTGATTGATCCTGTGGGTGGATTTCCAACAATTGGTATCAGAGCAAGGTCGCGGTGAAGCGTGCTTGCCCCGGGGTGGCGACCCGACTAGCGCCTCGGGGCGGGCGATACTGTCGTTGGGTGGTGCAACGACGAAGAAGAGCGGGCGATGCGACCGCTGATGGTGCAGCGAAGGGCAGAAACGGGCAATTGTCGTTCAAGCGGCGACAAGAAGGATCGGGCAGTTGTCGTTTGGCGGAGTGGCGACAAGAAGGCGGCGAGGATGTTGTCGCAAGCGAGACGTCGGGTGATTGTCGTTTGACGAAACGACATGGAGGAGGTTGACGGGAGCGGTAGTGCCGAGGTGCGGTGCTAGAGCGAGGAAGAGGCGACAAAGTTGCGAGCAGTCGTCAAGTGTGCACAGGAGTTCTTGTAAGGTGCATCCAAGAGCTGAGGTGTGTGAATCTTCTGCTGTAGTTGAGATGCGTCACTGGCAGGAGAGTTGAGAGTGAGAGCGGATCGAAAAAGGAAATTGTGCCTGCGTTTCGGTTCGTGGTAGTGGAGTTCCGGCGTGTTCATATACGGTGGATATGTGTTGCACGTATATGGCAAGTTGTGTTGCCGTCGGACAGGAGGTGTCATTTGATAAGATGTGGCATCGGCGACACTGAGAAGATGTGAAGATGTGACGGGTGAAGAGATGTGTCTCCCTGTGTGCAAGCAACCGACGTGAAGATGAAGATCAACGCGAAGATGGAGGCGCACCAGTTAAGTTGAGTTCCTGCATGAAGCTATGCGTTTAGATTGCATGTGGCACGCTAAGATGTGGTAGCGTTGCTGGTAGTCCGGGTAATCGTTGGTTTCAGTCTACAAGTCGGCATGAGAAAGATGTTTATGAAGTGGTCATCGTTCAAGAAGAGACAAGTTGTGGTCCGGTAAGTTGCGTCACCGGGAGCATTCGGCGGGGCAAGATAAAGAGGTGATCGTCTGCATGTCTCGTCAAGTAAAAAGTTAGATGTTTAGATTAGGGGTGAATGTTGGAGTAATCTAAACATGTGATAGTTGTGCCCGGTTAGAGTTAGTATTGGGATCAGCGTTGCCGGTGATCAGATTAGGTAAGTTGAGTTAGTACTAGTTGAAGCAGCTTGTGCTACGTGTGTTTGCCCGAGCGAGTTTTGGTTAGTCTCGTAAGCGTCAGTCCGGTTAGGAGTCCGGTCGTTGTATTAGAGTAGGACTAGTCTGAGTCCGGTTAGCTTTGCTAGTACGTGTCCGTGTATATTAGGAATTTTGAGTTCAGGTCGGTGGCGTGGAGTCAGGTCCTGCATCTATATATAGATGGGCAGGTGCGTGAGTTTTATTGTATTGAGTTGAGAAAATAGAAAAAGAAATAAAGAGAAAAGAGGGCACGACAAGGGCCTTGGCTATCAGTTTTATGTGTGCGTGTGTTCGTGTGATTTTATGTGATTGATCCTGTGGGTGGATTTCCAACAATTGGTATCAGAGCAAGGTCGCGGTGAAGCGTGCTTGCCCCGGGGTGGCGACCCGACTAGCGCCTCGGGGCGGGCGATACTGTCGTTGGGTGGTGCAACGACGAAGAAGAGCGG
>NW_025235269.1:0-6311 GCF_018294505.1 Triticum aestivum | reverse complement strand
TGTCCACTCATCATTTGCTGAAATTTATCATGTAGCTGTTTGTTCGTCAGGTTCTCCCAATCAGTCTCATCGGCTTGTGAACCTACCATGGTTAGCGGAAAATAGAAACACACAAGAATATGATCCTATAGACTACTAAGAAGTGGTGGTGGTGTAGCACAAACCCGTCAAGCAAAGCTCAAATTCTTACTAGTTCTTACCCAGCAGCAGGTGGTGATCGGCAACCGTTGTAGTCAAAACTCTCAAATCTTGGATAGAGTGATTACCAGGGAGAGTCAAACGCACTACGTAGATGTATGTGGAGCTGGGAAGGCTTATAATATGGTAGCAAAAAAAGGGTCAGCAATAATCAAATCAGAGATGCAAAGTTGAATAAGCGCTCAACGACGGTATTGTGCTGGTCCTAGGCTAGACTGTGCTAGAGACGCGAGCCTAGAACACTAACAATATCACGACGCTGCACGGAAACAAGGGAGAAGCACACTCTGAATTTTTTCACTCTTTTTTTGCGCTCCTTTTTTTGCGCTCTTTTTTTTGCGCTCCTTTTTTTTCGAAAATCACTATAATGGCGAGTGTCTCAAAACTCTTCCCAAGTCAAGATAACAGGATAGGCACGAAATTTTTTCGACCAAGTTTTTTTTCGACTGCCCAGACCCAAAAACTGGAAACGGGTCAAAAAAAACTTTCTATAACGGCGACTGTCTCAATAGGCTTAGAAACACCTAAAAATAGGATAGCTAGAATTTTTTTGTCAAGTGCATTTTTGGAAAATTTTGGGCCTAAACGGGTCAAAAAAAATTCGACCAATTTTTTTTCTGAAACCTACTCAGGCAAGGAAACACGAATCGGAAATCAAATGGATCCCGAAAACAAACCTAATATGCAAGGAACTCGGACTGGTGGTGGATATATGGCAGCGGTGGTGGTATATGGCAGCGGTGGTGGTAGCGGTCGTAGCATATGGATATGGATCGGTGGTGGTATATGGATATGGATTGGTGGTAGTATATGGATACGGATTCGGAGCGGTGGTGGTAGATGGCAGGGGCGATGATGATGGTGCGGTGGCGGCGTGACAACTTATGACCAGAACTCGACGATGCAACCGCAAATTCAACAAAGCAAAACCCTAAAAAGATTATGCAAAGGCTCAAATTGGTTCGGATATGATGAACTAACCCTAATTTTTTTGTGGCTTTTTCGTGGACTGTAGGTATGAAGAACAGACTCGATCTAAACTATGAAAAACTGTAAAATCTCACCGAGCAACATGGAAATCTGATACCACTTGATAGAGGCAAAGGTGTCCCGTCTTTCGATGAGATGATGGATATCGCTTTGGTGGAAGTCGACTTTGACGATCCGACTACGAACGTGCGAGGTGTCGCGCCTTAGCAATCGCTAAACCAACTCCGAGAGGTTATTGACCACGCCGGAGCACGATCAAACTGACCACGAAGGTCTGTTTCCTGCAGGCAAATGAAGAACAAGCAAGAAACTAAAATTGCAATATGGATATTGCGAATATAAGAGGAAAGCTTTATTGATCAAGGTGGGGTTCTGTGATGCCTTTGTCTGGTCGTTGAACACAAACGAAGTACACGAAGTTGCAGCTATGGCGAACTTTAGTCTAAACAAAACCCAAAGTCTAAACGGTGCCCTAAGGGCTGTATATATGGAGGAAGAGGGGGTGAATTTCGTGGCCCTTGGTAGAGGGGTCCGAAACTAACCCTATCTCTAGTTTCCCCACACATACGGACTCTAAAAATAGCCTATGCTTATGTATTTCGAAATTACATGGGCCTGTCCCAATAATAAGGTGACACAACACCTAGAATAGCCTCTGGACGAAATTTATGAAGTGGCATCTTGTATATTTCGTCCAAGGCTTCATGCACTCATTATGGTGGCTTCAAAGTCCTGAAATAATCACTTGTAACTCCGTTCTTGTTCCCCTTGCGCATGCCATCATCTCCATGCTTGTTCTTGCTCCAATGTTCATCCTTCTCCAAGCTAGTCCCTTCATTTGTAAGCAAAACAAATGTATCCAATTTAGGCAGCATCATATTCTCGTGAACATTAGAATCATTACCAAGAAACGGAAGTACCTGATAATTTAGTTGGCGTGCGTGATCTCTAGTAATTGGTCCAGTATATGTAGCAGTAGGGGTTGTGGGTGTAACAATGGTATTGATGTCCTCATCACAAGGCGCACAATCAAGATTGCGAGAGTGCATCGAGAACATCTCCATCGACATTCGTCACTCCAAAGCAAGTAAAAGGGACTACATCGACAAGAAGCTTTCCGCACATAAAGAGGAGCAAGATGCAAGGATGGAGGAGATTAGGGCCTTGATCAAGTCTTCTTCACCTTCGTCATCTTCAAGGCGGCAACATTCAAGCCACAAGTCTTCGGAACGCGAACACAATGCAAGCGTAATTCGTCCACATCCACATCTTCGTGATGACCACCGTCACAATCATGATCAACACCGTCATGAAGGGCAAGTCACCTCCAAGCAACATGTGCACGACGACGACGAACGACATCTACTACGAGCTCAAGAACGACAATGACATCATCATCATGAAGATGCTCCACAAGCGCAAATGCGCAAGTCCCAACAAGCCCTACTTCACGTCAAGGCCAAGCTTCAAGAGCACAAAAGAAGACCGCGAGATGACCACCACCAAGACGGCGCTACGGCTACAACAACCACTTTGGCATCTTCGCCAAGTGCTATCAAGGCATCTTCGCCTTTGGACGTACGGCATCTTCGCCTACTTCCCACGAGTATGCCTACAATGACTTCATCAAGTCCAAGGCGACCACCTACGAGCGAGGGCGACACTTCGATCTTCGGAAGCCCCTCGAGGAAGATGGCCGAGCATGGGAAACTCCCTTCGGTCATGGAGACGAGCTACGAGGTGCCACATCATATGGACCTCCAACAACAAGACGACGACAAGACGGTCGAGCAAAGGCCATCCCTTTCGACCACGATGACGAGCGCGAACCTCTTCAACAACATGGAGACATTTGCACCTACATCTCTCCGACACCCACATATGTCGAGATGCCCCAAGTGCCATGTGAGGAGAGCCACCACCCCATGAGTGAGATGAGTGACTCCACCATACGTGACATTGAGAGCATTTCCTATGAGGATGAGTGTGACCACCACTAGCCCCACATATGAGAGCATGCCACACATCCTATGTGAGGTTGAGCGCCATTTGATTGACTCCACCAACCATATGAGTGAGAGCATCCTTGAGGGAGTGAGTGATCCAGAACACTTAGCGAGTGAGGTAGTTGACACCGCGTGTGAGGCCACTATTATTTCTAATGACTTACCTCTACTCATAGTGTGTTTTCTTCTTTGGTGCTAGGTCTCCTACATGACGACATGCCTATCCTCGACGAGTCCATCCCTCCAATGGAGCCGACGATGTCCATGGTGGACGATGATGCAACCCCCACATGGTTCCATCAAGATGAAGATGACAACAAGTGGATCTTTGACACCTCACCTACAACACATGAGCGACGCTCCAAAGGTAACATAGGTGATGGTACTTCTCTTGTCCCACTAGTGGACTCTCTTGACATCGATTGCTCCCATGATGTTGACCCACCTATTCACATGCTTCATGCTAGTGAGACTTCTTCATGCCTTGACTTACCTATTTATGATGAATATGATGATGAGCATGTTGAGTTGCCTAAAATGTGATGCTATGCTCCATAGGATATCATGTGAAAATTCTATTGGTCACGTCATGTTTGATAATCCTTTGAACTTGTCATATGCTATGAGTGAGATATCCCATATTGCATCATTTCAATCTCAACATAGTAACTATGCATGCCCCATTAAAATAAATCCCAATTGCACTTATGGCATAGATGACGAGATGATGGTCATTGGCTTTTACTTCTCTTGTGATGATATTGCCATGCTTCCTTTACATGATTTGCGCAATTCCTCTACTATGACATGCCATGATCACATTGTTTCGAATATGCATTGTTTTGGATGTTGTCAATATTCTCCATGTGATGTTGCTACTCATGCTTATGAGGAGACCCCCATAGTTTCCTCATACATATTAGGAGATCTTGATGCATTTCATACTTTGCATGATTCCCATGATAGTGTACACCATATGCATTCCATGAATAAGAATGCTCTAGATATTGCTCGTGATGCATTACACAATTTGAGTCTCCATTATTCTATACATAATAACAAGCCTCTCATGATGGATGACATGTTTCTATATCACATGCATGTGCGCATCATGATGGATGATGTGTACATATACCACGCACACACAATTTTTCCTTTGTCTTTGTTTTGTGTAGGTACTCACATATACTCGTCAACCTCTCAATCCCAAGAGTTGACGAAACGAGCTCTTGAGAGGAACGATGACTTAGGATCCCGTGGACTATCCTTACCACCGTTCCCTTCGCGCAAGGACTACGCGCATCTCTTCTACTTGGCTTTCACATGGCTATGGGATATTTACCACTTATCACCTTATGCCCATACTATTGTGTTCACTTTGCATGTTATGCTTGCTTCTATGCCTTTACCATGCAATTGTGACCCTTCCTTGTATATACCCATGCTTCACCATTATGATACTCCTATGTGTATTTGCATGCTTGGTGGAGATCCTTGTTGCTTTTGCCATGTTTATCATGTGCCCCATGCTATTGATGCTTGTTGTGTTGGGAGAGTCATGATGCCCCATTACTACTTTCATATGGCCTCTCGCCAATACATTGATGATATTTTTCTCATATCTTGCTTTCATGCTTGTGCTATATCATGTGAATTATTCTTGCACACTATTTGCACCAATGACATGCTTGCCATGATTCCTCCTAGTATGTTGCATCTTTGCGCTACTAGCTTGCTTGACTTGATCGCTATGATTGCTTGCTATGTTGCATCACCCATGTTCCACTATTACTTGCTTTCTTGGGTTGATGACATATATGCTCATGCCTCTCACTTGATTTGTTATGATCATTGTCTCTTGTCTCCATTAGTTGCATCTCTCATATCATCTTGTATTCAGTGCCAACTTACTATGCTTATTAATCTTGGAGACTTTGACACTTTACTTGTGATGCATGCTTGTTTGATTGAGCCTCTTGTATTTGGATGTTCTTACATCATATGCCTCCATACTTTGAAATGCTCCCTTGTACTTTCTTATGATGAGCATGATGCATACACTTGTTGGGTATATTACCACTCGAATGATAGGTTTTGCATGTTCGCTAACCTCATTTGTTTTTCCGAGTGTTTGTCATGTTCTTTTGTTTTGAAGGATTCACAAGGTATTACCGTCATGAGACATATTGGTTATGTGAAGGCATACATGATGTGCAACACCAACATTTTCGACACTCTTATAAAGGTGAACTCCTTCTTTTTGAGCCATCCTCAAATATGCATATTGGATGGGTCACTCTTTCATTGTTGTTTCCTTCTTGTTATCTACATGATACATCTTGCAAACGGAGGAGAAACATTGGAGATTGGCTCTATGGACCTTCACATTGAGGAGCGCTCGCACTTATTGGATGCATCTTCGGAATTCCACTCATGCCATGACATCGAGCATTGGTACACCAACACCTCCATATTTGTTGATTGTGCTCATACATGTCATGCTCGATGGACATATCATACTCACCACAAGTTTGCACCCTATGCATGGATTGACTCACATTATGATTGCCTTGTTGCATCTTGTATTCCCATGTCATCCATGATATATGAGCTTGTTCACTTCCTTAGCAAATTTGTTGTGATCTTCCTTGATGGCATTTTCATACATCATGATCATATGGTCCTCCATCAATTGCATGATGACATTCACATATTGAGCATCCATTGCCATGTTCATGCTTTTGATGCATAATCCCATTATGATATCATTTTGCACAATGGTAGAATTTATCGCTTTGTGCACCATGCTAATTACCCCATGAATGCTTTGCATATCATTCTAGATCATCTTGATAAGCATCATGGGTCTTGCCACGCACTATCTTGCCGCATGGACTCATTCTTACATGATGGACACTTTGTGTGCGCTACCCATTGTACTTCCAAGTGTACTTTGTGTTTGCTCCTTTTGCATGTATACCACTCCAGAGACACCTTGGAGTACTTGGATTGTGCCATGCCTTCAACTTCGTCCAACTACAAGTCCGTCCACGACAACCGTTTCCATGGTGATGAGGATCACGATCCAAGGTCGGATCTTTCCCAAGGGGGGGGGGG
>NW_025235268.1:4635-6311 GCF_018294505.1 Triticum aestivum | reverse complement strand
AAATCCCTTTGTAACAGACGAGTTTCCGGATGAAATCCTGATACTTTGAAAGAGATTGTCCGTTTTGTACACGAAGTGCATCCAGTTTTTGCCGTAACCCTCTCAACTTTCCTGCACATGCTATGTGGATGAAATGATGATATCATGCCAACTTTCAACCTTTTCAGAGTTCATTTGAAATGCTTTTCAATTTTAGGGTCTTATAGCTCAAAATAATTAGTAAATGCATGAAAAATAACAAATGAAGTCAGAAAGGATTGAAAAATGATGATGTGGCTTTGAATGGTGCATTTTGAACACACAAAAAGTCAGGAGTTCAAATAGGTTTTAAAAAATGAAATCCCTTTGTAACAGACGAGTGTCCGGATGAAATCCTAATCCTTTGAAAGAGATTGTCCGTTTTGTACACGAAGTGCATCCAGTTTTTGCCGTAACCCTCTCAACTTTCTTGCACATGCTATGTGGATGAAATGATGATATCATGCCAACTTTCAACCTTTTCAAAGTTCATTTGAAATGCTTTTCAATTTTTGGTTCTAATAGCTCAAAATAATTAGTAAATGCATGAAAAATAACAAATGACGTCAGAAAGGATTGAAAAATGATGATGTGGCTTTGAATGGTGCATTTTTAACACACAAAAAGTCAGTAGTTCAAATAAGTTTTAAAAAATGAAATCCCTTTGTAAAAGACTAGTTTCCGGATGAAATCCTGATACTTTGAAAGAGATTGTCCGTTTTGTACATAAAGTGCATCCAGTTTTTGCCATAACCCTCTCAACTTTCTTGCACATGCTATGTGGATGAAATTATGATATCATACCAACTTTCAACCTTTTCAGAGTTCATTTGAAATGCTTTTCAATTTTAGGGTCTTATAGCTAAAAATAATTAGTAAATGCATGAAAAATAACAAATGAAGTCAGAAAGGATTGAAAAATGATGATGTGTCTTTGAATGGTGCATTTTGAATACAAAAAAAGTCAGGAGTTCAAATAGTTTTTAAAAAATGAAATCCCTTTGTAACAGACGAGTGTCCGGATGAAATCCTAATACTTTGAAAGAGATTGTCAGTTTTGTACACGAAGTGTATCCAGTTTTTGCCGTAACCCTCTCAACTTTCTTGCACATGCTATGTTGATGAAATGATGATATCATGCCAACTTTCAACCTTTTCAGAGTTCATTTGAAACGCTTTTCAATTTTAGGTTCTTATAGCTCAAAATAATTAGTAAATGCATGAAAAATAACAAATGAAGTCAGAAAGGATTGAAAAATGATGATGTGGCTTTGAATGGTGCATTTTGAATACACAAAAAGTCAGGAGTTCAAATAGGTGTTAAAAAATGAAATCCCTTTGTAACAGACGAGTTTCCGGATGAAATCCTAATACTTTGAAAGAGATTGTCCGTTTTGTACACGAAGTGCATCCAGTTTTTGCCGTAACCCTCTCAACTTTCTTGCACATGCTATGTGGATGAAATGATTATATCATGCCAAGTTTCAACCTTTTCAGAGTTCATTTGAAATGCTTTTCAATTTTAGGGTCTTATAGCTAAAAATAATTAGTAAATGCATGAAAAATAACAAATGAAGTCAGAAAGGATTGAAAAATGATGATGTGTCTTTGAATGGTGCATTTTGAATACAAAAAAAGTCAGGAGTTCAAATAGGTTT
>NW_025235268.1:597-3192 GCF_018294505.1 Triticum aestivum | reverse complement strand
AAATCCCTTTGTAACAGACGAGTTTCCGGATGAAATCCTGATACTTTGAAAGAGATTGTCCGTTTTGTACACGAAGTGCATCCAGTTTTTGCCGTAACCCTCTCAACTTTCCTGCACATGCTATGTGGATGAAATGATGATATCATGCCAACTTTCAACCTTTTCAGAGTTCATTTGAAATGCTTTTCAATTTTAGGGTCTTATAGCTCAAAATAATTAGTAAATGCATGAAAAATAACAAATGAAGTCAGAAAGGATTGAAAAATGATGATGTGGCTTTGAATGGTGCATTTTGAACACACAAAAAGTCAGGAGTTCAAATAGGTTTTAAAAAATGAAATCCCTTTGTAACAGACGAGTGTCCGGATGAAATCCTAATCCTTTGAAAGAGATTGTCCGTTTTGTACACGAAGTGCATCCAGTTTTTGCCGTAACCCTCTCAACTTTCTTGCACATGCTATGTGGATGAAATGATGATATCATGCCAACTTTCAACCTTTTCAGAGTTCATTTGAAATGCTTTTCAATTTTTGGTTCTAATAGCTAAAAATAATTAGTAAATGCATGAAAAATAACAAATGACGTCAGAAAGGATTGAAAAATGATGATGTGGCTTTGAATGGTGCATTTTTAACACACAAAAAGTCAGTAGTTCAAATAAGTTTTAAAAAATGAAATCCCTTTGTAACAGACTAGTTTCCGGATGAAATCCTGATACTTTGAAAGAGATTGTCCGTTTTGTACATAAAGTGCATCCAGTTTTTGCCATAACCCTCTCAACTTTCTTGCACATGCTATGTGGATGAAATTATGATATCATACCAACTTTCAACCTTTTCAGAGTTCATTTGAAATGCTTTTCAATTTTAGGGTCTTATAGCTCAAAATAATTAGTAAATGCATGAAAAATAACAAATGAAGTCAGAAAGGATTGAAAAATGATGATGTGGCTTTTAATGGTGCATTTTGAACACACAAAAAGTCAGGAGTTCAAATAAGGTTTAAAAAATGAAATCCCTTTGTAACAGACGAGTTTCCGGATGAAATCCAGATACTTTGAAAGAGATTTTCCGTTTTGTACACAAAGTGCATCCAGTTTTTGCCGTAACCCTCTCAACGTTCTTGCACATGCTATGTGGATGAAATGATGATATCATGCCAACTTTCAGCCTTTTCAGAGTTCATTTGAAATGCTTTTCAATTTTAGGGTCTTATAGCTCAAAATAATTAGTAAATGCATGAAAAATAACAAATGAAGTCAGAAACGATTGAAAAATGATGATGTGGCTTTGAATGGTGCATTTTGAACACACAAAAAGTCAGGAGTTCAAATAAGGTTTAAAAAATGAAATCCCTTTCTAACAGACGAGTTTCCGGATGAAATCCTAATACTTTGAAAGAGATTGTCCGTTTTTTACACGAAGTGCATCCAGTTTTTGCCGTAACCCTCTCAACTTTCTTGCACATGCTATGTGGATGAAATGATGATATCATGCCAACTTTCAACCTTTTCAGAGTTCATTTGAAATGCTTTTCAATTTTAGGGTCTTATAGCTCAAAATAATTAGTAAATGCATGAAAAATAACAAATGAAGTCAGAAAGGATTGAAAAATGATGATGTGGCTTTGAATGGTGCATTTTGAGCACACAAAAAGTCAGGAGTTCAAATAAGGTTTAGAAAATGAAATCCCTTTGTAACAGACGAGTTTCCGGATGAAATCCTGATACTTTGAAAGAGATTGTCCGTTTTGTACACGAAGTGCATCCAGTTTTTGCCGTCACCCTCTCAACTTTCTTGCACATGCTATGTGGATGAAATGATGATATCATGCCCACTTTCAACCTTTTTAGAGTTCATTTGAAATGCTTTTCAATTTTAGGGTCTTATAGCTCAAAATAATTAGTAAATGCATGAAAAATAACAAATGAAGTCAGAAAGGATTGAAAAATGATGATGTGGCTTTGAATGGTGCATTTTGAACACACAAAAAGTCAGGAGTTCAAATAAGGTTTAGAAAATGAAATCCCTTTGTAACAGACGAGTTTCCGGATGAAATCCTGATACTTTGAAAGAGATTGTCCGTTTTGTACACGAAGTGCATCCAGTTTTTGCCATAAACCTCTCAACTTTCTTGCACATGCTATGTGGATGAAATGATGATATCATGCCAACTTTCAACCTTTTCAGAGTACATTTGAAATGCATTTCAATTTTAGGGTCTTATAGCTCAAAATAATTAGTAAATGCATGAAAAATAACAAATGGAGTCAGAAAGGATTGAAAAATGATGATGTGTCTTTGAATGGTGCATTTTGAACACACAAAAAGTCAGGAGTTCAAATAAGTTTTGAAAAATGAAATCCCTTTGTAAGAGACGAGTTTCCGGATGAAATCCTGATACTTTGAAAGAGATTGTCCGTTTGGTACACGAAGTGCATCCAGTTTTTGCCGTAACCCTCTCAACTTTCTTGCACATGCTATGTGGATGAAGTGATGATATCATGCCAACTTTCAAGCTTTTCAGAGTTCATTTGAAATGCTTTTCAATTTTAGGGTCTTATAGCTCAAAATAATTAGTAAATGCATGAAAAAT
>NW_025235268.1:0-579 GCF_018294505.1 Triticum aestivum | reverse complement strand
AATCCTAATACTTTGAAAGGGATTGTCCGTTTTGTACACGAAGTGCATTCAGTTTCTGCCGTAACCCTCTCAACTTTCTTGCACATGCTATGTGGATGAAATGATGATATCATGCCAACTTTCAACCTTTCAGAGTTCATTTGAAATGCTTTTCAATTTTTGGTTCTAATAGCTCAAAATAATTAGTAATTGCATGAAAAATAACAAATGACGTCAGAAAGGATTGAAAAATGATGATGTGGCTTTGAATGGTGCATTTTGAACACACAAAAAGTCAGTAGTTCAAATAAGTTTTAAAAAATGAAATCCCTTTGTAACAGACTAGTTTCCGGATGAAATCCTGATACTTTGAAAGAGATTGTCCGTTTTGTACACGAAGTGCATCCAGTTTTTGCCGTAACCCTCTCAACTTTCTTGCACATGCTATGTGGATGAAATGATGATATCATGCCAACTTTCAAGCTTTTCAGAGTTCATTTGAAATGCTTTTCAATTTTAGGGTCTTATAGCTCAAAATAATTAGTAAATGCATGAAAAATAACAAATGAAGTCAGAAAGGATTGAAAAATGATGATGTGG
>NW_025235267.1:0-6312 GCF_018294505.1 Triticum aestivum | reverse complement strand
CCTCTCAACCAACGGGTCCGCCTCCTCCCCTCTCCAAGGTCGGATGGTTAACGCCAGCCCCACCAGTCAGCGCCTGGCCCTCTGGCGCAGGCGGCTCCGCGTGCTACAGATTGGCGAAGTCCGGGACCCGACCGCGGGATGCCTCTTCCTCCTGCGCCTTGGCGGCCGCGTCTGCCTGCTCCTTGCTCGCCACGTCGGCCTGCGCCCTGGCTGTCGCGTCGGCCTCCATCTGCACCGCCTTGGCCGCCTCTGCCTCCTCCCGATCCGCGGCCTCCCTCTCATCTCGCACCTCCCGTGCGTTCCTCTCCGTCGCCTCTTGGAGGGTGGCGAGTGGATCCACATGGCGGGACTCACGGAGCCGTCATCCACCCCAACCACCAAGGCATACGGGGCCCACGAGAGAGATGTCGAGGCCCTGTTCAAGGATACAAGAAAAACTAGTGAAAAGTTGCAAGGGAAGCAAACGCCAAGCAACAACAGAAAAACAAAGCACTTATGCAGATATCATCGGGCGCTGTTTCGGGCCCTTCTAGAAAATGGCGCCGCTTGATCACGGCAACCGAGGTCTTGGCCTTCTTGGGACGGCTGCCGAACAACCCGGCGCCGGCCCAGCGTTTTGGCACGCCGACTGCTGCAGTCAGCGCAGCCAAGGAGCCGGCGCCCACCTTTTCGGCGCCTTGACCAAAGTGCGGCTCGTCGTCCTCCTCATCATCGTCCGACCACTCCCCAAGGCCGCCTCTTGCAAAGTGATACGTCTCCAACGTATCTATAATTTTTTATTGTTCCATGCTATTATATTATCTATTTTGGATGCTTAATGGGCTTTAATATGCTCTTTTATATTATTTTTGAGACTAACCTATTAACCAGAGGCCGAGTGCTAGTTTCTGTTTTTGCCTATTTTAGAGTTTATAGAAAAGGAATACCAAATGGAGTCCAAACGGAATGAAACCATTGTGATGATCTTCCTTGGACCGAAATCTATTGAAAAGACTTGGAGTTGAAGACTATAACGCCACGAGGAAGCCACGAGGCAGGAGGGCGCGCCCAGGGGGGTAGGCGCGTCCCCCACCCTCATGGGCCCCTTGTAGCTCCACTGAGGTACTTCTTTCGCCTATATACACTCTTATACCCTAAAACATCAGGGGAGCCACGAAACCACTATTCCACCGCCACAACCTTCTGTACCCATGAGATCCCATCTTGGGCCCTTTTCCAGCATCCTACCGGAGGGGGAATCGACCATGGAGGGCTTCTACATCAACACCATTGCCTCTCTGATGAAGTGTGACTAGTTTACCAGAGACCTTCGGGTCCATACTTATTAGCTAGATGGTTTCTTCTCTCTCTTTGATTCTCAATACAAAGTTCTCCTCAATGTTCTTAGAGATCTTTTTGACGTAATACTATTTTGCGGTGTGTTTGCCGACATCCGATGAATTGTGGATTTATGATTAGACCATCTATGAATATTATTTGGTTCTTCTCTGAATTCTTATATGCATGATTCGATATCTTTGCAAGTCTCTTCGAATTATTGGTTTAGTTCGGCCTACTAGATTGATCTTGCTTGCAATAAGAGAAGTGCTTAGTGTCGGTGACAACACCGGCGGATCTCGGGTAGGGGGTCCCAAACTGTGTGTCTAAGGCTAATGGTAACATGAGACTGGGGACACGATGTTTACCCAGGTTCGGGCCCTCTTGATGGAGGTAATACCCTACTTCCTGCTTGATTGATCTTGATGATATGAGTATTACAAGAGTTGATCTACCACGAGATCAGAGAGGCTAAACCCTAGAAGCTAGCCTATGGTATGATTGTTGTTGAGTCCTACGGACTAAACCCTCCGGTTTATATAGACACCGGAGGGGCTAGGGTTACACAGAGTCGGTTTACAGGGAAGGAAATCTACATCCAAATCGCCAAGCTTGCCTTCCACGCCAAGGAGAGTCCCATCCGGACATGGGACGAAGTGCTCAATCTTGTATCTTCATAGTCCAACAGTCCGGCCAAAGCATATAGTCCGGCTGTCCAGATACCCCCTTATCCAGGACTCCTTCAGTAGCCCCTGAACCAGGCTTCAATGACGATGAGTCCGGCGCGTAGATTGTCTTCGACATTGCGAGGCTGGTTCCATCTCCGAATACTTCCAAGATAATATCTGAACACAAGGACCGTGTCCGGCTCTGCAAGACAGATTTCATATACCACCATAGAGAGGATAATAAACCACGAATCTAATTTGCTGACAACTCTTTGTAGTGTGACATCACGCCATGGTTCGGTTTTTATTCGAACCGTTCTTTTTTACAACCAGCTACCGCACACATTACGAGGCAGTTCCATTGGCACCTCTTGTCGAAGCAGAGATCGTGTCCCTCTTATTACGGGATCCTCATCAATACGGGTATGGGTAATCCAGCCGTGCCTGTTGGCATGACTCCGTGTTTTTAGGCAAGTCACAATGGTTATGCTGGGGATGCTTGATATTCTTCCCATTTTTATAAAGGAGTCGAGGCCTATCCCTCTATTTCCACGCTCGCGCCTTCTCGCACCCTGAGTTCCAACACCCAAAGCTCGAGCTTAAGCACCTCGGATCTTCGATTATGTCCGGATCCGACCATCAAGGCCGGTGGATGGCTTCCTCTGTCACAGAGGGGGATATTGCGAAGCTTAGGGAGGTCAGGTATTTGACCACCGATGTTAAGCACAGGCTTCCCGCCCCCGAACAGGTTATTCCTACTCCCGAGCACAACGAGAGCGTCGTATTTGTCTCCCACTTCCTCCGGGGCTTGGGCCTTACTCTTGACCCCTTCGTGAGGGGGCTCATGATCTACTACAGGCTAGATTTCCACGATCTAGCTCCGGATTCCATCCTCCACATCTCGTCGTTTATCATCGTGTGTGAAGCCTTCCTCCACATCACCCCCCACTTTGTCCTATGTCTCAAGACTTTCAATGTGAAGCCGAAGATGATCGAGGGGTGACACGCAAAGTACGGAGGCACTGCAATAAGCAGGAACGCCGATGCCCCGTGGCCCAGAGGGTCCTTCCTGGAGGTATCTGATCTATGGCAGTGGAGGTGGTTCTATGTCACAGCTCCCCGAGGCTCGAAGTGGGCGGCCGCCCCTGCCTTCCGCTCGGGCCCTCCGCCTCAACTGGCGTCGTGGGCCAACGTGAGACTGAACTGGGGGCCTGCAAATGGTGTACGGACGTTGCAGAGCCGCATTCAGGAGCGCCTCTAGAGGGATATTAGTCTTGTCAAAATAATCCAGGTAATGCTAGTTCGGTGGGCCCTTCCGTGCAAACGTCGACCTCTCCGGATATGGGAGTTCAATCCAGAAGGTCCGCGAACCATTCAGCACTTCTTCGGCATGACGCCCGAAGGAATGTATAAGTTGTCCTTTGGACCACGAATAAAGTGTCCAGACACCACCGAGGATGCGGGCCTGAGTTGCAATCGCCCAGATACCCAAGTAAGTAACCCTTCAACCGAACACTTCGCTTATATTTGTCATAGCATTGTTCTGAAAAACTGACCGCGATCAGGATTGGCACAGTAAGGCGGAGAGAATCAGGTGTCCGGCCCGCTTCCCGAAGGCTCGCCCGGTCCGGCAAAAGCCAGGATTCTTAAACAGACGCTAGGTCAAGTGCCATCAGAGAAAGATGAAGGGAAGAGTGGAGAGGCCAAGAGTGAGCCTCACACATTGTGCATCCGAACTGGGGGAATTAACGCCTCCACGGAGGAGGAGAGTCGGGGAGGTGAATCTGAGGCTTCCTCCCCCCGTGGGAAGAAGAGGGCCGCTTCCGAAGACTTGGAAACGGGGGCGCCTAAACAAGGAAGAAAACTTCACCAAAGGGCCCTGCCCCGAAGGGCGTTCTTACCGCACAGTGCCTGCTAACGGGCCAGCCCTCCACCGAGTTGTAAGTCTAATAAACAAGAAGCTTATAGCCTTTTCCTCTGAGAGTAATAACCGGGACCTATTTTTTGCAGTCCGGCTAGCAGTTCATCACAACAGGTTTCGTCCTCGGGGGATCTTCTTCCGGATATAATGGAGAGTGAAACCCCACCTACCTCTCGACCCCGTGGGGCAGATGACCCTGAGGTATCGCCACGGAGGAGTCCAGATCCAATGGGGCCGGAAGCTAACACTTCGGCCGCCCCAAGCCCAGCGCGTTCGGCTCCTGTGGCGGACAAGGAAAAGGGTCCGGGAGAGTCCGGTGTCCGGCCGAACATACTGACGGGTCTCCTGGAGTCAGCTGCTCTCTCGGAGGATCACCGCCGTACACTAATTGGTATGGTGTTGGAGAAAATTTCCTCCACCACAAGTGGGTTAAATGAAGCTTTTAGGAGCTTGGCCAAAGGCTTTGAGGTAAGCCATAAAATACGCAGTTTTTGATTGCACCGCACGCGATACATGTGCTCTGTATAGATAGTAGCCCCTGAGACTGTGGATGCCAGCCCTTGGTGGCAAACGGAGGATCACACTCCCAGGTAATCATCGCACTTGTATTGATGTGCAGGTTTCTAGGGGTCCGACGATAGACCAGACCGCTGAATGCACCGAATTGAGGCGGCATATTGACATGGTGGAGGCCGACGTCATGCTTGTAAACAAGCGTTTCGAGGAGTCGCAGAGTATGTGCTCTTATATCCACATTTGATTTAGGAAATTGTAAGGAGGTTGTAATAATAATATGATGTGATGTGGCTGCACGAGGAGCTACTGCCGTTGAGGCCCTGAGGGTGGACCTTGCCCTAGCCAAGGAACAAGCCCGTATTAGCAATGCGGCTGCTCCAAAGGCAGCCGAAGACTTGAAGGCCGAATAGGCCGCTCATCTCTGGAGTGAAGAAAAGGTAGCCGAGATGGCTGTGGAGCTGAGGAACACCGCCGACCAATATGGGCTTCTCGAGTAGGAGAATCAGGCAAAGGCGGCTGACCTGAGGAAGGCGCTGGATTCGGCTAAGGAGATGTACTTTGAAATTAGAGATGTGCGGGAGGAACTTCGATAGGCTGGAGAAATCGCGGCTGGAATTCCTTATTTGCTGTGGATGAAGTTTTTAGATCCAATGTATGCTCCGTTGGATAAGCTATGGAGCGCTGCAGATGAGTATGCGGACTTGGCGAAGAGTGCAGCTGATGCGACCAAGTTATTCAAGGATCACAAAGATAACGAAATAGAAAGACTATTCTGGTCGCAATTTAGCGCTCCTGCGCGCTCATTGCCATTGAGTGAGAAGATGGCCGCTATAGCCGAGCTCCATAGGTTGTCAGGTCTTGCGACGAGATCTGTAATAGACCATCTATGGCCGAAGGGACCGAAGCCGGACAGTTACTTTGGTTTAGTGCAGCAAGTGTTTGGTGCCAGAGCACGGATAGATGTCAAGAAGAGGTCGGCATGCATAGAGGGTGCGCGGATGGCTCTTGCCCGTGTGAAGAAATATTGGGCGGATATGGAGGCTACTAGCATTGCAACCCAGGGTCCGGCAGGAAGCCAAGACCCAGCCAAGCATTATTTTGAGCAGGTCATAGAAGGTGCCCGTAGAATAGAGGCTCAGTGCTCGAAAAATTTCATGTTTGAGTGACGAGTCTATCGATTGTAAACAATTATGTGTTTAATTATCGAGGCTGTTTTTTATACTTTTGCCTGAAAGTATTCTAATGTCTCCTTGGTGGCTGTTTATGTATGCATCTATAGTGAAAGTTAGTAGTCGTTTTCTTTAGCCCCCACGCATATAATGCGGGGGTGTTCGAAGGAAAAGGCGTAAACACACTTGATCCAACGTCTTGGTCCATTAAGGAGGTGATCGCACGTCGAACCAGGCAACCGGACTATATAGCCATAACACTTTCACTTAGCCATAGGAGTTGAAAGGTGGGGCTAATATGGAGCCCCTGGTACTTCCGCGTGCATCCAGATACGGTGCGCGTACTTGACCGGGAAACCGGTCCTTCCTTAATGCGGAGGAATCCTATAGATTCCGATGAGTCCTCAAATGGTTGACCAGTCTCTTGTTGTATCATGACAGTCAGTTTTCGGCTTTCTCTACTGAGGTGATCATCCGGAATAACCAGGGCACAATCGTAGTAGTTCTCCTTTGGCCTCCTTAGCCGATAGAACGAAACGTAAGGCAGCAAACCCAGGAGCCGGGCTAACCCAACATTTGACCAAAGACATGATTCGGAGCCGATGCATATAAGGCCAACCTCGCGACGCCGAACACTCCGGAAGGTATTCGGACTTTATAACATATACTGGCTGACTAAGGCCCTTGACCCTGTAATTCATGTTGCGTGCATTGATCTGTC
>NW_025235266.1:0-6313 GCF_018294505.1 Triticum aestivum | reverse complement strand
AGCAGGAGAATGGTTCTCTTCGTCCCTCGCCCTTGGTACCTATGATTGTTGCCGACATAACTGGCAGGCTAACCTCTGACATGCCTTGCTATCATGACCATGCAAAATGAATAGCGCCTTTCCTTCTTTTAACCCACATGGTGGCCCATAACCCACAGTTCCATAGGATCAAAACCTCAGTCTCCAGTACAACCTTGATGTCGAAATATTCTTTACACTTGGCTTCGTATCATGTCACGAGACACCTTTTGAGAGATGATCCATTCCCGATGCTCTGAACCCCTTTCTCACACTCTGTTCAGGTATCAATCGTTTGTCCGTTCGCTTGAAACTTCTTATTGTACCATCATACTTTGCTCTCGATGTTTTATTATGTTTAAACTCGAGAGATACTTCTGCCTCATTCCCTGAATTGTTCACTAGATAATTAACCCTATAAGGGTCAGTTCTCCCAAAGTTACTCTTTACTTCCCCACTTAAATCTCGGGAGGAGATTTCTTGTAGTGGAGGAGATTTTTAACACCCCCAGTGTCATGCTACAGTAACCCTCTGTGATTAAACTAATCATTTTCCAAACAGTTCTTAATCATCTTTGTTCAATATCCCATTTGAAATTCCAGTCAAATCAAATTCAAGTGAAGTTTGAAGTTGCTCAAAAGTTGTTGGAAAAAAGTTCATCATTTGTCAAAAATTCCATAACAATTATTTATTAAGGAAAACAACATCATCATTGAGCTAAGATGGATAGTAGCAATTTTTTTCATTGCAAATTCAACTTTTTTGAATGTCATTTTAATTGTGAAAAATGTAAATGACATCCCCTGGCCTCCAAACTATTTGTGGCACTGGCTAACAATGCCTTGGATTTTATGGGCCCAGTTCCATAATTTATTTAAGATATTTGGATGCCCAATTAACTTCCTTTCTTTCTCTGTTTAAAAACAAAGGAAAAAAGCCCCTGTCCCAGTTGGGCTTCGGCCCGCCCAAGCCAGCTGGCCCAACTACGCCGGCCCATGCCCCTCCTCGGTTGCTCTCCCCCTCATCCCTGTTCCTCTGACCCGGGCCGCTACAGGCGCCGTTCCCGCCTGACCGCCTTGCCGGCGACGCCGGAAGGAGGATAAGGACGCCAGTGCCTCGACACCTCGACCCCCCTGCTCTCATCCACCCACTCGCCCTCTTGGCTTCTTCTCTCTCCCCTCTCCCGCAGATTTGCCGCGCCGCGTCGGCCCAGGCGTAGCCGTCGCTGCGGCTTCGTCGTGCGCGTGGCCACTAGCGATCATCCTCCGTCCGCCTTCGTCCAGGAGCCCCGCTCGTCCCCGACCACGATGACCACGACCACACCACGAGCCTTGGAGCCTCTCTGCCTCACCGGATCGCCACCGTCCTCCGCTTCGGTCGTCGCCATCGCCGTCCACTCCGGCCACTCCCTGCTGCTACTAAGTTGTCGCCGGGCCTCCTTGTGCCTTCCTTGTTAGCTCTGACTCCTTTCCCCTCTCCTTGCGCATCTCTTCTCCCCTCGTAGCTGCTCCTCCACTTCATGCCCGAGCTCATCGCCACGGTGCTGCTCGCCGTCGTGGCCACGGCTCGCGGAGCTCGCAGCCGACCACTCCGTCGTGCTCAGCACCTCCACCTGCACCCACTTCACGCGCCCGCTTCTCCTTCCGCTCCGCCTGGTGCCGTCCTCGATGGGCCAGTGCTCCGGTCCCTGCCGCGAGCTCATCTCAGGTGAGCTCGTCGCCTCCCGCCTACTGCCGACTGCGGCAATGGATGCGTGCGAGCACCAGCCGCCCGTAGAGCCGCTCCGCACAACGAATCATGTCCCGAAGCACCATCGTCGTCGAGCGCCGAAGGCCACCGCCGCCCGTGCACCACGCCGGCGCCATCTCCGGCCGTCCCCGGGCGAGCCACCACCACCACTCGACTCGGTGTCGTGGACACGTTCGAACGGTGCGAACTGCTTGCAAAACGGTCGCCCCTAGATGGATTCTGGTGCGCGCCCGACCCTCCGCTGTGGCTATGGCCACCGGCGGTTAAACGCCGTCGCCCATGCTGACGTGGTCGGCCCGAGGCCACCCCCTGGGTCACTGACCCGTGGGCCCCAGGGGCCCGGCCGGCCTGTTGACCGGTTAGCTCTGCTGACTGGACCAGCCCAGCAGCTGACAGATAGGGCCCACCTCCCCTTTTAACTAAAACATTTAATAATAATAATTAATTAATTTAATTAGACATTGACATGTGGGCCCTATAAATTAAGTAGCTAGTTTAGATTGAATTAAACACTGTTAACCCCCGCTGTCATTGACAGGTGGGTCCCGAACGTCAGCTTGACCAGTCAAACTGGCTGGTTGACTGCTGATGTTAGGGTGACGTCATGGTGACTCAGTAAACCCCCTTTTTTGAACTAAAGATAATTTCAGAAATGTTTAAATCTTTAGAAATTCATAGAAAATAAACCATAGCTCGGATCGAAAAACTTTATACATGATAGTTGCTCAGAACGACGAGACGAATCCGAATATGCTAACCACATACCTGTTAGATGCTTCTAACTATCTGAACATGAAACAGTCCCCTCAGGTCACCTGTCTGACATAGGTCCGGAACCGGGAAAACATTCCCGGTTGAATTCGCCCTTCACCTATATCGTGTAGCCATACGTTAGGCCACACCCGGCACAATATATTGCCACGTTATGCTTTGTGATGCTATGTTTGCTTTATAATTACTGTTTCTTCCCCCTCTTCTCTCCGGTAGACCCCGAGACTGATGCTGCCCTGTGATCAACTACGTCAACGATGACCCCTCGTTTGCCAGAGCAACCAGGCAAGGCCCCCCATTTGATCATCTCGATATCGCCCATTCCATTCTCTCATGCTTGCATTAGATTTGGCTACTGTTATTGTTTGCTCCTATTCTGATGCATAGCCTGCTTTTGTAACCTCCTTATTGTTATCTTACCTGCTTATCCTAAACTGCTTAGTATAGGTTGGTTAGTGATCCATCAGTGAACCCCACCTTGTACTTGTTGCCCCTGCCTCATCATCGAAGACTCGATCAACGGGATTGAAGACTAGGCCCCGGCACCACACATCACTTTCCCCTTAGTTGCTCGACACTGCTGGGTTACTATCGAGTGTTGAGGGTGAGACCTCTACAGCACTTATTATGTTAACCCTGTAGGCTATTCGGTCGTGGTCATCGAGGGTGGTTCCGCCTTAACCACTTCCGATACGACTCTATCGTGCAACCCCTCAAGTGTGAACCTCGGGGGTGATTCCTCTTACGTTCACCTTGATGATTACATCAAGTGGAATTCACCGGGGGTGATTCCTCGGGTTTTCCCCTTGATGTTTAGATACACAATTACTATGATTACTATGACTTTACATTGAACCATGTTACTAGAGGCGGGTCGACCCTAAGGGGTACCCGCGAGTGATGTGGAGACGGGTTGACCTGGAAGGTGCCCGAGAGATAATTACGAGGCGTGGCCGGGCATTCTTAGCCCTTGCCGCAAGTTCTCGAGACGGGGCAACGGGGTCACATCTTTCATGAGTCTCTGCTTGTTACCGCTTGTTCCTAATCCACTACGATTTGGATATTTGATCCGAGGGGCCTCTGGCCTGATAGCACTAACCATCACGTGGGCATAGTATGGGCGTTCTGCGTCATATGCATCGATCGAAGTTTAATAGACATCAGCGACTAAGCGGCGCGCGCCGGGTTGGACTGGTAAGCACCTGCCTTTTTAAAGGAGGTAGCTAGGTCTGCTCACCGGCCGCGTACGCAACGTGCAGGAGTTCCCGAGGTGATGGCCCATGACCCCTGGGGGCATAGGTTTAGTCCGGCGTGCTGACCTCTCTATTAAGCCTAGGTCGGGTTGCGGTGTATTGTTTGGCCGAGGCCGGGCATGACCCAGGAAAGTGTGTCTGGCCGGAGTTAATCGAGCATGGTGGGTAAGTTGGTGCACCCCTGCAGGGAAGAAAACATCTATCGATAGCCTGTCCTATGGTAACGGACACTTGGAGTTGTATCCCGATCGATACAACTAGAACTAGATACTTGTGATGAGAACTGGATTGTGATGAGGTGATAACTGGATAGTATGGCTCTGGGATTGCTTTCTCGTAGGGAGTCAAGAAAGGATCTCTGGCCGAGGTTGATAACACTACTAGTACTTCACTTTATGCTACTCTACTCCCTCCTGTTTGCTGCAAGATGGTGGTTTCCGAAAGATGCTAGTCTTCGATAGGACTAGGCCTTCTCTCTATTCTGTTATTTCTGAAGCCCAGTCCACATATACAGCCTTCCTTTGATAATGTTGCATATGTAGTGTAGATCCTTGCTTGCGAGTACTTTGGATGAGTACTCACGGTTGCTTTGCTCCCCCTTTTTACCCTTTCTTTTTCTTTACGGTTTATGCAACCAGATGTCGGAGCCCAGGAGCCAGATGCCACCGCCGGTGCCTACTACTACGTGGAGACCGGGACGACCAGGAGTAGTTAGGAGGCTCCCAGGCAGGAGGCCTTGCCTATTCGATTGATGTTGCTTTTCTGCTAGCCTTCTTAAGGCAACTTGTCTAACTTATGTCTGTACTCAGATATTGTTGCTTTCGCTGACTCTTGTGTTTTCGAGCTGATGTATTCGAGCCCTCGAGGCCCTGGCTTATAATATAAAGCTTGTATTATTTTTAATTTGTGTCTAGAGTTGTGTTGTGATATCTTCCCGTGAGTCCTTGATCTTGATCGTACACATTTGCGTGTATGATTAGTGTACGATTGAATCGAGGGTGTCACAGGTGACTACTATAGTCGCACCCGGCCTGGGGACTTCAGAACCCGGCCCGAGGACTGCGGCAGTCGCCTCGGGGACTTCAACGACACAATAGGCGGTGGCCGACCCCAACCCACCACCTCCCAACCCAACCGCCTTGGTCGCAGTAGCAGTGTTGGCAATAGAAGAAGTCGCAGCTCCATCATGGGCCCAGCCCATCCTAAACTTTCTGGTAAACAGAGAGTTGCCGACTGACGAGATCTTAACAAGACAAGTTCAACGCCGAGCCGGAGCATACACAATAGTGAACAGAGAGCTCATTAGGCGTAGTGTGTCTGGAGTCTTCCAGCGCTGCATTGAACCAAAGAAGGGCATTGCAATACTCAAGGACATCCACCAAGGCGAGTGCGGTCACCACGCGGCCTCAAGATCACTCGTTGCCAAGCCTTTCCGTCATGGTTTCTTTTGGCTGACTGCTTTGGAAGATGCCAAAGAGTTGGTCAAACGCTGCAAAGGGTGCCAAGTTTTCAGCTCCAAGCAACACCTGCCGGCTTCCGCACTCAAGACCATCCCCCTCACCTGGCCCTTCGCCGTCTGGGGGCTGGATATGGTGGGCTCATTCAAGACGGCACGTGGCAGCATGCCACACCTGCTTGTTGCCATAGACAAGTTCACCAAATGGATTGAAGCAAAGACAACCAAGAAGTTGAATGGGCCAACTACTGTGACATTCATCAAAGACATCACCACCAATATGGCATATCACACAGCATCATCACCGACAATGGCACAAATTTTGCCAAAGGAGCATTGGCACGTTTCTGCGCGACACAGGGCATCCGACTGGACTTAGCATCTGTTGCCCATCCGTAGTCAAACAGCCAAGTCGAGTGAGCAAAGGGCCTCATCCTGTCCGACATCAAGCCCCGACTAGTTGAGCCACTAGAGTGCTCGGCCGGCTGCTGGCTCGAAGAGCTAATGGCTGTCCTTTGGAGTTTGCGTACCACCCCAAATAAGTCAACCGACTTAACTCCTTTCTTCCTTGTGTATGGTGCCGAGGCTGTCATCCGAACTAACATCGAGTTCGACTCACCTCGATTCACCATGTACACGGAAGCGGAGGCAAAGGAAGCGCGAGAAGATGGCGTCGACCTGCTGGAAGAGGGCCAGCTGTGAGCACTCAGCCGGTCCGCCATCTACCAGCAGGGTTTGCACCATTACTACAATTGGAAGGTCAAGCCAAGATCCTTCCAAGAGGGCAACCTTGTGCTTGGGCTGATCCAGCGAACAGCCGACCAACACAAGCTCTCGGCCCCTTGGGAAGGCCCCTTCGTCATCAACAAGGCCTTGGGCAACGACTCCTACTACTTGATCGATGCCCAGAAGCCCAAGGCACGCAAGAGAAATGATTCCGGCAAGGAATCGGAATGCCCATGGAACGCCAATCTCCTTCGAAGATTTTACAGTTAAATGCAGTATGTACCACACTATCTTTTGTATTAAGTACAAGACATCGGGTCCCCCGAGGAGCACTCGGGGA
>NW_025235265.1:0-6313 GCF_018294505.1 Triticum aestivum | reverse complement strand
ACTGGGTAAGAACACCGCAAGATTGAACCCAAAGCTAAGCACTTCTCCCATGGCAAGAAAGATCAATATAGTAGGCCAAACCAAACCGATAATTCAAAGAGACTTGCAAAGATAACTCAATCATATAAAAGAATTCATAGAAGATTCAATTATTATCCATAGATAAATCTGATCATAAACCCACAATTCATCGGATCTCGACAAACACACCGCAAAAAGAGATTACATCAAATAGATCTCCACAAGAGAGGGGGAGAACATTGTATTGAGATCCAAAAAGAGCGAAGAAGCCAACTAGCTAATAACTATGGACCCGAAGGTCTGTGGTAAACTACTCACAACTCATCGGAAGGGCTATGGTGTTGATGTAGAAGCCCTCCGTGGTGGATTCCCCCTCTGGCAGAATGCCGGCGACGGCTCCATGATGGGATCTCGCGGATATAGAAGGTTACGGTGGTGGAAATTGTGTTTCGGTTGCTCCCTGGATGTTTTCAGGGTACGTAGGCTTATATAGGAGGAAGAAGTACGTTGGTGGACGCCCGAGGGGCCCATGAGATAGGGGGGCGCGCCCTATAGGGGGGCACCCTCCTATCTCGTGGAAGCTTCGGCTGCTTCTTGACTTGCACTCCAAGTCCTCTCACGCTCCGGAAGGTTTCATTCCGTTTGGACTCCGTTTGATATTCCTTTTCTTCGGAACACTGAAATAGGCAAAAAAACAGCAATACGGGCTGGGCCTCCGGTTAGTAGGTTAGTCCCAAAAATAATATAAATGTGTAGAATAAAGCCCATAAACATCCAAAACAGGTAATATAATAGCATGGAACAGTCAAAAATTATAGATACATTGGAGACGTATCAGTAGTGAAAACCGTCAACTTCAGACTCATCTAAAGAGTGTTGTTTCTTTAGAGAGAATGAAGGAAGCTTTGGAGAAGAAGGACCAGGACCGTGCTGCTGCTCAGAAGGAAGCACGTGAGAAGACAACGCTTGCGGACCAGAAGCTGGCTTCATTTGGCAAGTTGGAAGAGGAGAACGCGAAGTTGAAGACCGCTGAGGGAGTCCCGGACTAGGGGGTGTCCGGATAGCCGAACTATCATGGTCGGCCGGACTCCAAGATTATGAAGATACAAGATTGAAGACTTCGTCCCGTGTCTGGATGGGACTTTCCTTGGCGTGAAAGGCAAGCTTGGCGATACGGATATGTAGATCTCCTACCATTGTAACCGACTTTGTGTAACCCTAGCCCTCTCTAGTGTCTATATAAATCGGATGGCTTTAGTCCATAGGACGAATAACAATCATACGATAGGATAGCTTCTAGGGTTTAGCCTCCTTGATCTCGTGGTAGATCTACTCTTGTAACACACATCATCAATATTAATCAAGCAGGACGTAGGGTTTTACCTCCATCAAGAGGGCCCAAACCTGGGTAAAACATCGTGTCCCTTGTCTCCTGTTACCATCCGCCTAGACGCATAGTTCGGGACCCCCTACCCGAGATCCGCCGGTTTTGACACCGACATTGGTGCTTTCATTGAGAGTTCCTCTGTGCCGTCACCATCAGGAAGGATGCCTTTTCCCGTCTTTAAAGACGGCACCGTAGTCAAGGGAGCTTTGGCCGCCGGCCAGACTATCCGGCTAGGCGGTTTTCTTATGACCGCCTGTTCGGCCACTGCTCCGACAATGACCTCTCGGGTCATTAAAAGCGATCTTCACGTCAGCTCAGAATTCGCCGACCAGCTAGATCCGATTGAGCTCTCCTCCATAAACGAGCTCTTGGATCGCATCGCCGCCCTGGGAGTCGCTACCGACTACGATCAGATTGGGCTTAAAACTGATCTGAGAGAAATTAACTCTCCCAGGTTACCCACCACGTTGTTGTGGTAGAGGAACAATGCGGCGACTCTTCTTCTATGTTAAAAACCAACTATGTCCGGATTCCCGATCCCTCCATGCCGGATTCCCGCGGAGGGTCGGACGCTAATCAAATACTGAACCTAAAGTCAGGCATCGGACCAGATTTGTTGGAAAGCATCCAACAAAACAAGCTTCCAAATCCGGAAGCTTCTTGGCCTTTGAGCCTCATATCGGGCGGGGTTCCGAACTTAATTCCACCCGCCCACCCAAACATAAGCGATCTATCTCAAATACGGCAAGAGCCCGATGAAACAGTACATCATTACTGGGCCAGATTCCTCCTAGTTATGAACAGGATAAAGGACTGCCATGAAGAAAGCGCGATTTCAATATTCTGCAATAATTGCACGGACAAGGGAATCATAAACGCCATCAGTCGTCACGAAGTTACACGCTTCGCCGACCTAGCGACCATTGTACAAAAATACTGCACGATGGAGAGTGCCTGGAAAACCGAAACTAGGTTTTGGGACAATCCGTCCCTGAATACAACCCCAGTCCGAAATAAAAGGGTGCGTCATACTCAAGCACCTAGGTTAAAAACCAAAAAGCAAAAACCCCCTAAAGGGTACGGAACCGTACTGGAGGGATGGCTCAACGGACCCTGCAAAATCCACAGTACGGAGGGCGCCACTCCAACACATAGACTTCGAGCATGTTGGATATTACGGCAGGTGGCCAAAAGTAGCGAAGGCTTTTTAGCCCCGGGCAACCAGCCCAGCAGCACCAGTATGGTACTAACAGTCTTCGAGACTTACGCATCAAATAACATGCGGAAACGAACAATCCGCAGCCTCGCCGAAGTCTACCAAGTAGCAACAACAAATCCATGGAGTGACACGGCTATCACCTTCAATGCCAGCGACGAACCTAAATTCCGAACAGCTAGAGCACCAGCTGCATTGGTCCTCAGTCCGATAGTGGAGGGCTTTCGTCTTACCAAGGTACTCATGGATGGCGGCAGCGGCTTAAACCTCATCTACGAAGAAACCCTTCAAAAAATGGAAATTGACTGGAGCCGTATCGAGCGGAGCAGCACAACCTTCAGGGGAATAATCCCTAGTCGAGAAGTACGCTGCACAGGAAAAATCACACTAGATGTAGTGTTCGGCTCGCCGGACAATTACAGGTCCGAAGAGGTCACGTTCCAAGTGGCCCCATTCGGCAGCGGATATCACGCCTTGTTAGGGCGAGAGGCATTCACAATCTTCCAAGCTATACCCCATTACGGGTACATGAAGCTCAAAATGCCCGGACCCAATGGAATAATCACTCTCGCCAGTGATCCAGATACGGCACTCCGCGCTGAAAATAAGACAGCCGCACTGGCCCTAGAGGCATTATCCGAAGCCCTAGCGGCAGAGGAACTAACTACGCTGCGCTCCACGGTGGATAGGGATGATGTGATACTCCATAAGAGGTCCAAGTCCACCTCTTTTAAACAAGCAGACGAAATAGTCAAATTTCAGGTCCATCCAACGGACCCCACAAAGAAGGCATCCATTGGGGCACAATTAAATCCTGATGTAGAAGCCGCACTACGAGAATTCCTTCGGGAAAATTGGGACATTTTTGCCTGGCACCCTTCAGACATGCCAGGAATCCCATGCAGGCTGGCAGAGCACAGCCTAAATATCCTAAAAGGATTCAAGCCAGTCAAACAAACTCTTCGGCGATTTTCCGAACCCAAAAGACAGGCAATGGGAGAGGAGCTAGCCAAACTCTTGGAAGCCGGATTCATCAGAGATATAAAACATCCGGACTGGCTAGCCAACCTAGTAATGGTACCAAAAAAGGACAAATCCTAGCGCCTTTGCGTCGATTTCAAAGACCTTAACAAGGCCTGTCCAAAGGACCCTTTCCCTCTCCCTCGCATCGACCAAATCATCGATGCTACCGCAGGGCACGATTCATTGTGCTTCCTCGACGCATACTCCGGATACCATCAAATCAAGATGGCAGAAAAAGACCAGGCCACAACAGCATTCATTACTCCATATGGGCCATTCTGCTTCAACACAATGCCCTTCGGACTCAAAAACGCCGGCGCAACATATCAGCGCATGATTCAGACATGTCTGGCTACCCAGATAGGCAAAACAGTAGAGGCATATGTAGACGATGTGGTCGTCAAGACCAAACACGTCGAAACTCGCCACGATGGCAACAATACAATACGTGTCTTGCAACCCTTTCTGTCACTGGGTAAGAACACCGCAAGATTGAACCCAAAGCTAAGCACTTCTCCCATGGCAAGAAAGATCAATATAGTAGGCCAAACCAAACCGGTAATTCGAAGAGACTTGCAAAGATAACTCAATCATATAAAAGAACTCAGAGAAGATTCAATTATTATCCATAGATAAATCTGATCATAAACCCACAATTCATCGGATCTCGACAAACACACCGCAAAAAGAGATTACATCGAATAGATCTCCACAAGAGAGGGGCAGAACATTGTATTGAGATCCTAAAAGAGAGAAGAAGCCAACTAGCTAATAACTACGGACCCGAAGGTCTGTGGTAAACTACTCACAACTCATCGGAAGGGCTATGGTGTTGATGTAGAAGCCCTCCATGGTGGATTCCCCCTCTGGCAGAACGTCGGCGATGGCTCCAAGATGGGATCTCGCGGATACAAAATGTTACGATGGTGGAAATTGTGTTTCGGTTGCTCCCTGGATGTTTTTGGGGTACGTAGGCTTATATAGGAGGAAGAAGTACATCGGTGGACGCCCGAGGGGCCCACGAGATAGGGGGCGCGCCCTATAGGGGGGGCGCCCTCCTATCTCGTGGAAGCTTCGGCTGCTTCTTGACTTGCACTCCAAGTCCTCTGGATCACGTTCGTTCCAAAAAATCACGCTACCGAAGGTTTCATTCCGTTTGGACTCCGTTTGATATTCCTTTTCTTCGAAATACTAAAATAGGCAAAAAAAACAGCAATACAGGCTGGGCCTCCGGTTAGTAGGTTAGACCCAAAAATGATATAAATGTGTAGAATAAAGCCCATAAACATCCAAAACGGGTAATATCATAGCATGGAACAATCAAAAATTATAGATAGGTTTTAGACGTATCAAGCATCCCCAAGCTTAATTCCTGCTCGTCCTCGAGTAGGTAAATGATAAAACAAAGGAACTTTTGATGTGGAATGCTACCTAGCATAATTCTCAATGTCATCTTCTTTATTGTGGCATGAAAGTGCAGATCCAAATGATTCAAGATAAAATCTTATAAAACATAAAAATAATAATACTTTGAAGCATACTAACAAATAATCATGTCCTATCAAAATAGCATAGCCAAAGAAAGCTTATCCCTACAAAATCATATAATTAGGCCATACTTCATTTCCATCACACAAAATACTCCCATCATGTACAACCCCGATGACGAGCCGAGCAATTGGTTCATACTTTTTAACGCGCTTCAGCTTTTTCAACTCTTACACAATACATGAGCGCAAGCCATGGACATAGCACTATGGTGGTCCAATGTGGTGGTTGTAAGGACAAAAGGAGGGAGAAGATAATCTCACATCAACTAGGCGTATCAACGGGCTATGGAGATGCCCATCAATAGATATCAATGTGAGTAAGTAGGGATTGCCATGCAACGGATGCACTAGAGCTATAAATGTATGAAAGCTCAACAAAATAAACTAAGTGGGTGTGCATCCAACTTGCTTGCTCACGAAGACCAAGGGCACTTTGAGGAAGCCTATCATTGGAATATACAAGCCAAGTTCTATAATGAAAAATTCCCACTAGTATAGGAAAGTGACAACATAGGAGAGCTCTATCATGAAGATCTTGGTGCTATTTTTTGAAGCACAAGTGTGGAAAAGGAGATAGTAGCAATTGTCCCTTCTCTCTTTTTCTCTCATTTTATTTTTTTCTTTTTCTCTTTTTTTTCTTTCTCTTTTTTTCTTCTTTTCCCTTCTTTTTTTGGTGGTCTTATTTGGCCTTTTTTATTTTTATAAAGTCCGAAGTCTCATCCCGACTTGTGGGGGAATCATAGTCTTCATCATCCTTTCCTCACTGGGACAATGCTCTAATAATGAAGATCATCACACTTTTATTGATTTACAACTCAAAAATTACAACTCAAAGCTAGAACAAGATATGACTCTATATGAATGCCTTCGGCGGTGTACCGAGATATGCAATGAATCAAGAGCGACATGTATCAAAATTATGAAGGTGGCCTTGCCACAAATACGATGTCAACTACATGATCATGCAAAGAGCAATATGACAATGATGAAACGTGTCATAATAAACGGAATGGTGGAAAGTTGCATGGCAATATATCTCTAAAGGGCTATGGAAATGTCATAATAGGTAGGTATGGTGGCTGTTTTGAGGAAGGTAAATGATGGGTACAAGATACC
>NW_025235264.1:5247-6313 GCF_018294505.1 Triticum aestivum | reverse complement strand
TTTTTATTTAATATATCTGCAACTTTGTTGAATTAAATAAAATACCTAGGCAACTTCAAAAATCACCAAACTATTCCTGGCCCATAGTTGGATTATTTCCAACATGAAACATTTTAGTTTGGAGATATTTGAGCATTTAAATATTTTATATTATTTTAAATGCCCAAATTCAAATATTTATGATTTAATTCAAAAACCCTAGGATGGCCTAGGAAAATGTGCACCACTTTTGGCAGAGGTTCTGAACCAAGACAAAAATGATGGGCATTTTAGAAGGGCATTTCAGGTTCATTGAAAAATTATTTTAGTAACCCTAGTTGGTTTCAGAGGGGACTGGGGGTTCTGTCATCCCCATTTCAAGTTTCTGATGAAAGAGTAAACATGATGCAACACTCTAATGCATGACTAGCTAGGGTGTGACAATAGCCTAGTTCTTAATCCCCGTAGAAGAGAAGATGATGACTCAGATCAGAAGGCCATGAGGTATAAGGAGTAAAAAGAGCCTTACGTTCCATCCCACAATCAATTCCCTTATATAACTAAAGAATTTCTAGACTCAACTTCGACCAGTTTGGCTTGGTAATCCTACAGACAGTCAAGCTCTGATACCAACGCTGTCAGGACCCCGACTCGATGTCACACCGATCTAGCCGGTAACACCTCATATCACTTTGCGGCCTCACGCACGGTATCCCCACGGGTGTCGCCTTACCTTTGCCCGGGACCGTTTGCGCCTTTTGGCTCACGTATATGATAGTGTCGCTAGCATCCATATGATAAAGAGCCCGGGCTGACATGACTAGTCGTAAACCCAAAGTGGCACAGACTTACAGGGACAGGCATCCATGACCCAGCATCGAACGTGTCGGTCATCAGCGAGTGAATCCAGGCTGTAGCACTGGGCTAGCAGGACTCCGGTGAACCGGGCTGTAGCGGGCTAACAGGACTCCGGTATTCATCGCGTGACATTTCCCCGAAGGGACAGACACAGGAACGAAGAAGGACACATGCCGGCCAGCCTAAGTGTTCCGGAGCAGTAGCAAGCTACCATGGCTCGGTGGAAACA
>NW_025235264.1:0-604 GCF_018294505.1 Triticum aestivum | reverse complement strand
CGGGGCGGCCGAGTGGTGATGAGGTGACCAACCGATGACGACACGCGGGGCGGCCAAGTGGTGATGAGGTGACCAACTGATGGCGACGCGCGGGGCGGCCGAGTGGTGATGCCGTGACCAACCAAGTGGCGACCTGCTGGCGGTCGAGTGGTGATTAGGTGACCAACCAAGTGGCGACGCGCGGGGCGTCCGAGTGAAGTAGACGCGTCCCGCGGATTGACGATGCATGGGGCGTCCGCATGAAGTAGACGCGTCCCACAGAGTGATGATGCGCGGGGCGACCGGGTGAAGTAAACGTGTCCCGCGGAGTGACGATTTGCGGGACGTCCGGGTGAAGTAGACGTGTCCTGCGGAGTGATGAGGCGCGGGGCGTCCAAGTGAAGTAGACACGTCCCATGGAGTGACGACGCGCGGGGCGTCCGAGTGAAGTTGACGCGTCCCGCGGAGTGGCTACACACGGGGCTTCCGAGTGGTGATAAGGCACCCAACCAAATGGTGACGCGTGGCGCGGCCAAGTGGTGATGAGATGACACACCGAGTGGCGACGCGCGGGCGGCTGATTGGTGATGAGGTGACCAACCGAGTGGCGACGCGCAGGGCGCCC
>NW_025235263.1:0-6314 GCF_018294505.1 Triticum aestivum | reverse complement strand
TTCTTTTTTCTTGAACTGTTACTAAGATGTCTGAGAAGTTCAAATTTTACGTACTTTATTTTGAGGGAATAAATTTGTCCGCAACATGTGGCAAACATTTTGTGCTTTCAGTATTGTTCATTTATTTGAAAGTAAATAAATTCAAACAGTGAAGGTCACATATCCCAACTTTCTTGAAAGAAAATTTGGCTGAAAATGGAGTTCCTACAGAGATCTTCTGGTGATAATGGGCCCTATCATATGTGCACCAATTTGGCCGGGTTTCATCAGGCTGACATTATTGATATCTATATCTATTTTGCCCCGTCTGCCCACAACCCTATTCATGGGTCTACATTTGGATCCATTTCCGTTACCTGTTGGTTAAGCATTCCCATCGACCCATCGGGTTTGATGTACAATTGATTGCGGATTAATCTAAGAGCATAATAATATGAAAGAACAATTGGTGATGATGGTGCATATATGTAACTATATATAGTTGTTCAACAACAAGAAACATATAAGCAATTGTAGTTTGACACATAGACATTATTAGAGTACAAAGTTAAAGTAACAAAACAAAATGTGTTTAATTGTAGTATTAATTGAGAAACACATGGGTAACCACCGGGAATAAACTCAGACACCCATACCCCTAACCCTATGGACAAAAACGATGACACATGCCCTATCCACTAAGATACACCATAGGTGAAAGCGACACCCAGTGTCCTATCCGTTCGATTTGAATTCCCACCTTAAGAGCGGATGTAATAAAAGATAGATATATAAAAAAAATATCTTCATATTGTGCGTTCAATCAAGAAATGATCTATATAGTGCTAGTGCACATACGAGTGTTTATAAGAAAAAGAAAAAACATAGTTAGGTAGAAGTCATGACCGCCTTATCCTTTGAGAACACTGAAAATGTGATTTACAACATAAAAATTTAAAAAAAATACAAATTGACGGTATCGTCCGAATTTGATCTTATTTCATCTAGCATTTTTTAGAATATCTATATCAAATAAAAATTGAGTCAAATATCTGGCAAATAAATAAGAAAATAGCGTCAACCCTTGAGGCCCATTATCCGAGGGTTTGAGCCCAACCAACTCCAACTGTGTAGTAGAGTTCCGCCGCCGCCGCCGCCGCAATCCAACCCCGATTCGATTCGGTTCCGGCGGCCGCCCACCCTCTCCTTTCCTCTCCGGACCAGCGCAGGCGGCGATGCGCGGCGGGCGGTCGGGGGGCGGGGGGCTGCGGAACCCCTGCCTGACGATGCACCAGCCGTGGGCGTCGCTGCTGGTGCACGGCATCAAGCGCGTGGAGGGCCGCTCCTGGCCGTCGCCGGTGACGGGCCGCCTCTGGATCCACGCCGCCTCCAAGGTGCCCGACCCCGACACCGTCGCCGCCATGGAGGACTTTTACCGGGAGATCTACGCCGTCGACGGGGTCCACCACATCGACTTCCCCCAGCACTACCCCGTCTCCCGCCTCCTCGGTCCCTATCTCCTCCTCCTCCCCCTCTCACCTTCCTTGATTGATACCACTGCTGCTTTCCTCCTCAGCTTGCTGACGCCATTGCCGATTGATTATTGCTCAGGGTGCGTCGAGGTGGTCGGCTGCGTCAGGTCCGAGGAGCTCGTCTGCTGGGAGGACGTGCCCCAATCAGTAAGAGAATGCCATTCCCTCTCCTCTGCTCTGCTATAAATGGCCTGGATTTGTGCACCTTGTCGTGTCATTGCTGAATATGGTGCTTCTTGAATTGACTTGATTGCAGGTCAGGCTTGAAGGCTTGACCGACTTCTGCTGGCTTTGCGAGAATCCGCAGGTAAAACCCCCTAAAATCACCCATGTATAGTCAGTCGCAATGAGTATGCCGTCATTGGCTAGATTCACATCCCACCTTGTCAAAGCGCCTGAGACTCAGATGCCTGCTGTTTTTCTATTTATGACAATTTCCCACTACGCTTTAATTTCTCCAGAAGCTGGTGGTTCCGTTCGAGATGCGCGGTTATCAGGGTGTGTACAATTTGGAAAGAAGGGTTAGTCACTAATTGTTGCTAACATAAAGCAATGCTTTTTCATCCATCTCTTGTCACCGTTACGTTGTGAGCTTATTCTGTGCCGTCTTGTGTCGCATTGCAGGTATACGAGGGAGCAGCCAGGGGTCTTTCGCCTGTTCAAGGTCCACTGCCGGTCAAGTTCCCGCTTCCAGATCCCAGAAACCCCTTGTCTCTCAAGCCGGGATCTCTCAATTTCGACTCTTCAAAGTCTGCCCTGGTCAAGACTGAGAGTGTTTCTGCAGCGATAGCCGGGGCTAGAGCTGCCGCGACTCAGTATTCGAGGAAGGGTAGTACTGCTGCCACTAGCAGTGAGATTCAAACTCGAGGGAAATCGAGGGAGAATCATGCCGATGGCAGTTCAGGGAGTGGGGCTCTGCCGTCTGTTGTCCAGAACAGTCAATCGCATCTGCAAAACCAGGATCCATCGCCTGTTGTCCACAACAGTCCATTGCATTTGGTAATCCAGAATCCATCGCCTGTTGTCCAGAACAGTCCATCATACTCGCAAACTCGGAATCCTCAGTATATTGCTCAGAGCAGTCCATCCTACTCGCAAACTCGGAATTCTCAGTATATGGTTCAGAGCAGTCCATCCTATTCGCCAACTCAGAATCCTCGGTATATGGCTCAGAGCAGTCCATCCTATTCGCGGAACCAGAGTCAATCGTCCAATATCCAGAGCACTCCATTCTATTTCCATGACCAGAATCAATCGTCCAATGTCCACAGCAATCCATCCCATTTCCATTATCAGAATCAATCTTCCACTGTCCACAACAGTCCATCCTATTCTCATAATCAGAACCCATCGCCCAATGTCCAGAACGGTCCATCGTACTCGCAAAACCATAACCCTTCTCCTGTTGCCCAGAACAGTCCATTGTTTTTGCAACACCAGAACGCCGAGCCTCGGAGAAGTCCCAGACTACAGGGTGGAGCTCCCCACAGGGTGAGTGCTCATTTTTCATTCTGAAGCTGAATTTCGTACCACCAAGATAACTATGAAGTATAAACCGGGGCAGTGAGTAAATTTAGCTGTCTATCCCCAGTAACTATATTGCTGTTAAATTTCACCAATGTTAATCATGGTTACTTATGAACCTAAACTAGAGATTTCTATAGTAAGTTATTGCTGTTAATTTACACCGACTTGGAGATGACTATAGACTATGAATGCCTAGTACATACATAGTTTGAATGCTGGAATTACTGGGGAAGACTCAATTAGAGATGTCTATGGTAAGTTATTGCTGTGTGTTATTTTGATGATGCAGTTCGCCTATGAAGCGTCAGATATGTAAAGAAGTACAACCTCCGTCCGGAATTAACTGTTGCTGAAATGGGTGTATCTACTCGTTTCAGCGACAGTTAATTTTGGACGGAGGGAGTACTTTTTGTGTGTGTGTTTGTGTGGAATTAGCAGCCACCTGCTAGTGTTTATTTGTCCAATTTTCTTGCTCGGTCAACGTGTACGGTGTGCTTTAGTCAGACGGACTTGTTTTCCAGTTGATGCCTAACTCTGTCTTTCTCATGAATCGTTCATTTTGCAAACTAAACTAATGGTTGTTTGGTTAGCTCGTTGCAGCAGCGCTGAGAGACTTGAAGCAGTCAAGCTTGCGCGAGAGCGGGGAGCAATCATCAGCTCCCAGAAGCTGGCCTGAATAATTTGGGAACCATCGTCATCTGCCTGCTTCTGTGCGACGATACCAGCTCCTTAATTGTGTAGAGTACAATGTAGCATTTGCTCATACGTTTCTGACTGATGATAGCATAGCATGATAGTGTGGCTGTGATAGTGCTGGCACGATGTATCGGGCGCAGCGCCATGCCGTGCCCTGCGAGGTTTCCCTGCCGTTGCAGGGTATGCGTGTATCTTGTCATCATGTAACATACAAACTTAGGTTTGGTTTGAAATACTCCAGTGCTTAGACTAGTTGGTGGTTGGATGTGTATCTCATACATTGACAGTTATGGGACGATCTACCATTGTGACGTTTGGGCCCAAAGTGCATGGGAATGTGAAGCAGTAATATTGTGCTGCACATTATATATGGGTGTGTTTGTTTCATGCCATAGCATGCCCTAGGTATTTTATTTTGCCAACCATTGGCTATCCAAAAAATTGGCTAGAGATTCCAAGATTTTGCAACCAAGTGAAAGTTAAAGTATCATAGGATGCAAAAAATAATAATTAGGTAGGGCAAATTTGGGCACCAACCAAATATACCTTAAGTCCTCGTGTGTGCGGGATATAATGGGCCAGTTATTTTCAGCTTACCAGTTTTCGTATTCAGATTCTGAGAAACTGTCCACATAATCAGCTGTACATAATCAGCTGTGTGCCACCGAGTTCTTTTGTGTTGAACATGGCCGACGTCTAAACTCCCCTACTCTGCCTTCCGGACTTCCGAATGCATCAGACCCAAAGTAGGGGTCCGTTTGGACGCATAAGAGTGTCCGGACACAAAGTAGGGCTCACTGAAGCACTCTAAAGTACTCCTCTGTTTTTATTTACTTCATATACTAGCTTTGGCTGAAGTCAGACTTTATAAAGTTTGACCAAGTTTGTACGAAAAAATATGAAAATTTACAGTAACAAATTTATATGATGTGAAAATATATGCAATGATGAATCCAATGATATTGATTTGGTGGTGTATATGTTAATATATGTTTCCGTAAACTTGTTGAAAGTATATAACATTACCTTTAGACAAGCCTAATATGCGGAGTAAATAGAAACGGGGGGAGTAGGTTATTAAACTAGTATGTCAAATTTGAAAATGGAAGATAATCCTTACCAGGTCTAGGTAGGTAGAAGATAATACTTTCTTTCCTTCTTGGAATCTTCTTTTTGCTGTGGTTGACGGCTAACTGACATAAAACAGCCTGTAACTCCTGTGAATTTGATACCCTAGGTACGTACGAAGACTATCTATGCTTTATGAATCGACAAGGAATTCAGAAATCAACGCATGCTTGAAAGTAAAGTCGTAAGCAACTTCAAAACATCTCCTTCCAGATAATATTTGGCATGTAATATAGTGGCGTCATGATTAGCGTCCACTGCAATTTACTTTAATTTGCACTTTGATCAAACATATTTTGTAGTAGTTGCAATTCGCACATGTTGGATATCTGGGCACGCCAAGTCGCTAGTCGATAGTATTAGTTTTTTTTAGACAATCTCGCTAAGCTTTTTATTCAAATTGTCACAATGTTTACAGGGACGAAAGAAATGCTATCAGTCTGGCCTAACCAAACATGGCGGCCAGGCCCTAATTTTAATGCATGCTTCGCTAGATTGTGAGCATCCACATTGGAGCTCCTAGACTCATGAACTATATTACAAGAGGAAAAAGAAGTAGCTGTCATCTTGATCTCTTTAACAACAGCTCCATAGTTCGATCCGCTTCCCGTTTGGACTTCTGTAACCACACCTTTGCAATCTGATGCTAAATGTATGTGATGAAGATTCATATCTTGGGCTAATGCTAACCCTTCCCTGATCGCCAATGCCTCCAGAGTGGCTGCGTCACTGTAACACCCCGTATGTAACTTTCCCTATTTGTACTCCAACTCTTGCCGTTTCCGGCGTTAAGTTATATTTATTTCCTCGGGTTCGGGTCTTTATCTCCGTGTGTTGTTGTCGTTGTCATGCATCTCATATCATGTCATCATGTGCATTGCATTTGCATACGTGTTCATCTCAGGCATTCGAGCATTTTTCCCGTTGTCCGTTTTGCATTCCGGTGCTTCGTTCTCCTCCGGTGGTCATTTCTAACTTCTTTCGTGTGTGGGGATTAAACATTTCCGGATTGGACCGAGACTTGCCAAGCGGCCTTGGTTTACTACCGGTAGACCGCCTGTCAAGTTTCATACCATTTGGACTTCGTTTGATACTCCAACGGTTAACCGAGGGACCGAAAAGGCCTCGTGTATGTTGCAGCCCAACACCCCTCCAATTTGGCCCAAAACCCACCAAACTCTGCTCCATCATCTAGAGCGTTCGATTACGATTGCGTGGCCGAAAACCGCACCTCATTTGAACTCTCCTAGCTCCCTCTATGGCTATAAATAGACCCCCCTCGAAATATCCCGGATCCCCTCCTCTTCAAACCCTAAATTTCGCCCCCGCACCGGCCGGACACGTCCGAATCCGGCTGGACGCGTCCGCTTCCCCGCCGCCGCGAATCGCTCGCCGCCACGTGGCACGACAGCCGCGCCGCCGCCGAGGCCCGTTCGGCCTAGGACGGGCCCC
>NW_025235262.1:0-6314 GCF_018294505.1 Triticum aestivum | reverse complement strand
CCCCCCCCTTGATCACCAGATATCGCCTATTCTCCTCTATACTGCTTGCATTAGAGTAGTGTAGCATGTTATTGCTTTCGTTAATCCTATTCTGATGCATAGCCTGACATTGTCGCTACATCTGTTGATACCTTACCTGCAATCCTAAATGCTTAGTATAGGATGCTAGTTTATCATCATTGGCCCTACATTCTTGTCAGTCTGCCTTGCTATACTATCGGGCCGTGATCACTTGGGAGGTGATCACGGGTATATACTATACATACATACATACTATACAGATGGTGACTAAAGTCGGGTTAGCTCGTTGAGTACCCGCAAGTGATTCTGACGAGGGGGCTGAAAGGACAGGTGGCTCCATCCCGGTAGAGGTGGGCCTGGGTTCCCGACGGCCCTCAACTGTTACTTTGTGGCGGAGCGACAGGGCAGGTTGAGACCACCTAGGAGACAGGTGGGCCTGGCCCTGTTCGGCGTTCGCGGATACTTAACACGCTTAACGAGATCTTGGTATTTGATCTGAGTCGGCTACGAGCCTATACGCACTAACCATCTACGTGGGAGTAGTTATGGGTATCCCGACATCGTGGTATCAGCCGAAGCACTTCAGACGTCAGCGACGGAGCGGCGCGCGCCGGATTGGAACGTAAGCCTGCTCTTGTATTAAGGGGGCTAGTTCTGCTTCCGGCCGCCCTCGCAACTTGCAGGTGTGCTATGGGCGATGGGCCCAGACCCCTTTGCGCTTAGGTTTAGACCGGCGTGCTGGCCTCTCTGTTTTGCCTAGGTGGGGCTGCGACGTGTTGATCTTCCGCGGCCGGGCATGACCCAGGAAAGTGTGTCCGGCCAAATGGGATCGAGCGTGTTGGGTTATGTGGTGCACCCCTGCAGGGAAGTTAATCTATTCGAATAGCCGTGATCTTCGGTAACAGGACGCCTTGGAGTTGTACCTTGACCTTATGACAACTAGAACCGGATTCTTAATAAAACACACCCTTCCAAGTGCCAGATACAACCGGTGGTCGCTCTCCCTCAGGGATACGAGGGGAGGATCGCCGGGTAGGATATGCTATGCGATGCTACTTGGAGGACTTCGACCTACCCTCTTCTGCCTGTTGCAAGACAAAGGTGACCAGAAGCGTAGTCTTCGATAAGACTAGCTATCCCCCCTTATTTTGGCATTCTGCAGTTCAGTCCACTGATATGGCCCTTTACACATATACCCATGCATATGTAGTGTAGTTCCTTGCTTGCGAGTACTTTGGATGAGTACTCACGGTTGCTTTCTCCCCCCTTTTTCCCCCTTTCCTTTCTTTCTGGTTGTCGCAACCAGATGCTGGAGTTCAGGAGCCAGACGCCACCGTCGACGACGACCCCTACTACACCGGAGGTGCCTCTACTACGTGCAGCCCGCTGACGACGTCCAGGAGTAGTTAGGAGGATCCCAGGCAGGAGGCCTGCGCCTCTTTCGATCTGTATCCCAGTTTGTGCTAGCCATCTTATGGCAACTTGTTTAACTTATGTCTGTACTCAGATATTGTTGCTTCCGCTGACTCGTCTATGATCGAGCACTTGTATTCGATCCCTCGAGGCCCCTGGCTTGTATTATGATGCTTGTATGACTTATTTTATTTGTAGAGTTGTGTTGTGATATCTTCCCGTGAGTCCCTGATCTTGATCGTACACATTTGCGTGCATGATTAGTGTACAATTGAATCGGGGGCGTCACAAGTTGGTATCAGAGCCGACTGCCTGTAGGAATCCCTCTTCCAACTCCTTGGCCGAAGTTGAGTCTAGACATTGCAAAACTTTTACTAACATGGCTGTGTCTTACGGGCACACGTCGCCATTGGGTGGTAGTAGGATCTTTTACTCCTCAACCTTTACTCTGGGACTCTGATCTCTCCTCTATTCGGGTTAAATGAAGTTTACTAAATCTAACAATAGGATCTCGTTATCACTTTCACCCGGAGAGCCCCTTGTTACTGATGATCGTCTGCTGCACCAGAAGACCGTGAAGATACTCTCCGCTGTTAACCCGAGAACTTATGTTCATCGCATTTGCAATTCCCCTTCCACCGTCAACCCTTATGGATAACCACTTGCAGTTGTTATTCTTACATTCATCCCCAGTTGGTCTTGTTATTACCAGATACCTCGAAACACTCGTCGTTGTTTCGATAATCCTTTGAGCTTATCGCCTTGCTGTTCTTTGTCACCTGAATACCCCTATGGATAATTCTCGCACTTATCGAGTATCCGCTCATCCCCAAGTTGTTCATGTGTTTCACAATGGTCTTCGAAATACTAATTGATCCTCCAAAAATCCTTAATAGCTTATTGCTCTGCAATACTTGTCTGCTTGCATTATGGATGCTTTCCATATGTCTGGCAATATTCGTTAGTATCCTTAGGCACCGTCATTTTGATCCTATTGATTCAGCATGTGTGCGAATGCACACAATCATCTATCAACCCTTCTAAATTATCCTTCCGGCTCAGACATCATTTTTGAACATGAGCTGGTTCTCGACCAAACTATTTGTCATCAATTGTGCCTCTGGTATATCCAACTTATCCATCCTTGATCAGAGCGACTGCTTCTGATCCTTTGTTTTGGAAATCGAAATTCCTTTATTATCTAAGCATCAAATTATTCCGATGTTCTATAATATGATGCCTGTGCATTCTTCTTCCTCTGGTTGTGTGCCGATACTCACCCCAGATCCTTTGTTGGATTTTATCCGACAATGTCCTTCATATTCAATAACCTTGAGCCTTTCCTAGGATGTGTACCGCCTTTGGTAAATTGTATCCCCTGCTTTGTCAACCATGCTCTGCTATCGAGCTTGTGTTATTTACTCCTGAAGTTTGTGGTATATGTTCCTAAGAGGCCCGATGGGTTGGACATATGCCTTCTCTAAACTGTGTGAACCCGGAAACTACTACGGGTCATACTCTACTAGTGTTATGTCAGATAAAATTTCAACACACGATTTCGTTGAAGGCGAGAAGTGAATGAAAGATTATGTATTGAGGAAGTGGGAGTCGACCTTGAACCTTGTGTTCATGCCCATGGACGCGATGTATATCCTATCATGGAAGCTTCTTGTAATAATAACTATTTCCTTGATAACTAACATATGGTATCTGTGAATTGATCCCTTGCAACCGTGGTTCCGACCATGATTGTTCTTCTTTGATTCCATTTCTCGGACAAGTTAAAACAATTGTCTTCTATGGATCAATACACCCGTCCAATCTTTACTTTGATCTTGTGTCGAGTATTACCCCTGGTATCTCAAGTTTATCATGGAACTGCATAACTTCTTATGAGTTCTTCATCAAGTGCTACCTTCCCATTGATTCCAATTTTTCACGGGCTCTGAGTTATTATACACTCAAAGACACTGATAACTGAATCGAGTTCGCATTGCGATCCAACAAGTATTTGAACCCATCACTGCTTACAAATTTATTAATCCTTCAAGTCATTCCTAGCCTGATCGGCCATATCATTATCGTGCAACTTTTTAACTATACTACCTGGTCCTTCTTCCCGGAGCACAATTTTTGACGATGAGCTAAGCTTATGTTGATTTTCCTCATCATATCATTTCTCCTTGAACAACAAACTTGAGCTTGAGTTTGTGCCATAACTATGGTTCCAATAATCATTCGCTTCACCATTCGTTTGACTTGATGTCATCGCCGATCGATTACATCTTGAAATCTCTCGACAAAGTGCGTCGTGATCATCATCAACCTTATGAGCTCTTCCAGGATATCAATTGAATTCATGATGAGAAATACCATCCTTGCCCTTGATGATCTGTGTTATCATCGACCACTTTATTGCCTTCCCACCAACACAAGCTTGTTCGTGTTTGGTGATATACCTTGAGTTCCTTGATATCCAGTAATTGCCCTTCTTTACCTTCGGACATTAACATCTCTTATGACCTCAATGTTGTGAGAATTTCACTACCTCTTGAGAACTCTCAATACAAGTGATACTTCTCACCATCACCATTCTTTCTTGGTCCCCGTGTTGATTCCAACAAGTGAACGGTGTTGTTTGGATTCTTTCCTTCTATCAACCCTATTGCTTTCAAGTTAATGGTCGGCCGTTCATTCTTAGACTATTGATTATTGAATCACCATTCTGACATTGGTCATGCAACCCAACCCATATTTCGGGCGCACCTTTCAACCAATGTTTAATTGTGTATGTTTTACTCGAGCATACTTCATTACATCATTTGATCTGACAAATGCTATCTCCTTATCCACATAATTGTGGAGATCCATCTTTTGGGATACCTAGTTGAATTGTCGCTGAGTCCATCAGCCACCTCCTCATCCTCTCTTTGGTTTACTGATGAACTCTTGTTTCGAAGCCTTGCTTCCGTACGTTATTTCCCGAGAATCTTACAATGTCATCTCGACAATTTGTGTTGCACCTTTCTTCTCAGGCATCCTGAGTCTGAGGTATCCTCACTCCAATCAGATCTGAATCTCGGTCAGATATGATGGTTGGAACATATTTCCAAGAGTTATAATAACGGTCTTTATGTGACCCGGTAAGGTGATGTCGTGCCTAGCACAGCTGGCCGGAGGCCCTATTGTTATATATTCAGTTTCAACAAGGTTATCCATTCTTCCATGAGGAAATGGTAAGACTTATTCTATAAGTTTTTTCCGATGGATCCTTTGTATCCAAAATCTGACATTTGCTTGAAGACCATGTCAATGCTATCTCGAAGCATGTCTGTGGTACTCCGATTTTTAACAAGAACATTTGAAGCCCAATGCTAAGATGTTTGTTTCTCAATTATCCAAACGCCGTTGTATGGGTAATGTCTTGAAATTTCTCTCCCCTTACCTAAGGGGTTTTCTAAAATTATATCCTGACATGATATCATGCTCTGCTTGTCCTTGGGAAGGATATATCCCTGAAATATGTGTTTTAACACATTTTCCTTTTCATTGTTCTGTTTAATCTGATAATCATATTTTCCTTTCCATTGTTTGATTTAACCTTTCTTGTGATCTATATGACCTAAGCAGTAAAGATTCGCTGCTTATATAAACACCTCGGTTGTACGACTCTGTCAATAAGACCCTGTTACTATTGTTGATGACATTCTGGTAGCCACCGATGGACGAGAACCTTGCCTATTGGTCCGCCTCGTTCGACGAGCAGGAAAATGGTTCTCTTCGTCCCTCGCCCTTGGTACCGTTGTTGTTGCCGACATAATCGACAGGCTAGCCTCTGACTTGCCTTGCTTGCATGATCACGCAAGACGTCTCCACCCTTCCAACTTTTAACCCACATGGTGGGCCCCTAACCCACAGTTCCACAGGATCGAAACCTGACTCTCCTATACACCCTGTTGTCGAAGTTATTCCTCGCGCTTGGCTTCGTATTTAATTCACGGGCCACCTTCCTAATGCTCTATTCTGGTATCAGACGCAATACTTACTCTCGCTGCTCTGAAACCCTTTCTCACTCTGGTTCAGACTTCGAGCAACTATCTATCCACTTGGAACCTCTTATTGTACCTTCGTACCTTACTCTTGATGTATTCGATATGTTCAACTCGAGAGATAATCTTATGCTCATTCATGGGCTAACCCCCAGATTGTTTCCCTCATAAGCATTCTGTCGTAGCCGAGCTGCCCCTTACCTATTCGTAAGTACGTTGGAGTTCCCGAGAAAAGAACGACATCACAATGATAACCTGAAGTAGACAAATGAAGACTTCAATGTAATGGATTGACCTCTTCGAGAAGAACAACCGAGACCAAGAACACTCCCTAGAATTTCGTACCCCGAACCTTCCCCCTTTACTTCCCTCTTAAATCTCGGGACGAGATTTCTTATAGTGGAGGAGAATTGTGACGCCCGGATAATTAAGCTACAGTAATTCCCTATTAACGATGCCACGTCACCACGATTACTGTTGTTAACCTCTAGATGCATCAAATCCCGTTCGAATTCATATTCAAAATCAAGCAAATAATAAAAGTTTTCAATTGTCAAAAATTAAATGTTCTAAGGTTGACCAATAAATCCTAAGTAATTATGGTGGTGAAACCACATTTTTATAATATGATTAGATGCACTAAATAAACTAAAACAACGATAAAACAATTATCTAAAATGATTTTAAAATAATAAGCACATGCAAAACACTTTATTTAAGGTGCCAGAATATTTGGGGCTGTGACCTATTTAATAACACCAAATTAGTTGTCGCTTTTAAATTTTATAAAACTAAAATAAAAGAAAACTGAAAAGAAATAGAATAAAAAAA
>NW_025235261.1:0-6316 GCF_018294505.1 Triticum aestivum | reverse complement strand
GGCGAGCACAGCTCCGGCCGCCGCCTCGGTTCACGCGCCCGATCTAGTTCCAGATCTGAGATTCGGTTGAACTTTGACCTAATTTTCAGTAATATTTTGCCATGTTCATCGCATCGTAACTCTGCATCCGTAGCTCCATTTTGGGCATATAGCATATCAAAATGTTCATATCAGAGAGTACATCATTTCATTCCATTGCATCATTTTCATTTGAGTTCATCTTGATGCCCGAAATGCTGTTAGAAGATGGCTACTTGAGATAATTGCCAGATCTGCTTCTCCATTTAGATATTTGTCATTTTTGCCATGATTATTGTGTGCATGATATGCCCATGAGCTCTACATATGTTTTGTTAAGGGTTTTGCCATCTTCCCAGAGGTGCAACCCATGTATTTTTGTGATGTGTGTGGTGACTAGCACAAGCTTGCAAAGTGAGGCACTTGGTAATGCTGATTTCAGGGACTTAGCATTTCCACTGTCCTTGATCTGTTTATCTCATGTTGCCATATGTTCATGTTGTTTCCTAATGATCCGTGCCTCTTTTGAGGATGATCAGTAAGGATGTTTTGTTAATCTTGTAGTGCTCTATCCATCCATGTCTTTGTTTGCAATTATATAGCACCCTAGCTTGAGTCAATCGAGCTCTACTTTTGCTACTCCGTGAATCTGGGCAAATTGTCTACTTGTTAGCGATTTTGCCGATGATGTTGTAGTTGATCCATGCATGCTATGCTATTGTTCTTGCCATGTCTAGCTTGCATTTTATGTATTCTTGATGGGTGTAGGCTTAGATTGTCATGACTTGCTCCATAGTGAGTGCATCGAGCTCGTGAACATGCCTACTTGATATCTGTTTTCAGCATGCTCCAGTTTTCACTAAGTCTGAGAACTGATTATGTTTTTGCCATGTTCACATGCTTGCAATTATATTTTCTGATCCCTTTTGGCTCAAGGTCACTAAGGGACTTTTGTTAAGCTCTTTGAGTAGCTCCATGACATGCTTTACTTTGCCATGTTCAGGTCCTATAGCATGTAGTTTTGTTGCTCCAAAGAGTGCTACCTGATCTGAAATTCCAGACAAGTGTTAATTTCACCAAGTCTGAGATCTGTTTACCATATGCATTTTTGCCATGCTTGTTTGAACATGTTAATGGATGAATTGGCCGTAGCTTAGTGCTAGATTTTTGTTAAGCATCTTGAATTAATCCCGGCCATGTATTTTTTTGCCATGTTTGGGTGCTGTAGCTTGTTCATCTCATTGCATTTAGATGGCTACTTGCTGTAAATCGCAGACCGGTGTCATATTTGAATCGCTTGCCATTTCCAAACCGTAACTCCGATTCCGGCGTTCTTTATATCGTTTTCAAGCGATTTCATCTCATCTTTCCAGTGGCACACTTGGATTTCCATGTTGAGGCCAGGTTCATGCATTCCTTGTCACATCTTGCATATGCATCCCGCATCGCATCCCGCATAGCATACCATCCTTGCATTATATTGTTTGATCCTTGCACGTGGTTGATTGTGTCTTTGTTGCTTGTTTGTCTTGTTTGGGTAGAGCCGGGAGACGAGTTCGCTAACGAGGAGCCCATTGAGTTTGCTTTCGAGGATCCAGTCAACTCTGACAACGTTGCAGGCAAGATGATCATACCCTCGAAATCACGGCGAGCAAGACGGTGACCGTCGCGATCACAGGCCGATGGCGGGGTTGCGGAAATAGGTGAGTGTGTGTGTGGCGTGATGGGTGCGTGCGTAGGTGGTGAAGCGCTTTGAGAATGAGCTCGAACAGGAGCTTGTCTCAGACACGGCAGCGAGGCACGGCGAGGCGCTGGCTGTGCTGGGTGGTGCGAAGGTGCGGGCGTGCTGCGCGAGCATGGGACGTGACCTGCGGGGGCTATAGTGTGGACCAGCGAAGCGAGCAGCGGCATGAGCATCGAAGCAAGCGGTCGCGAGCGCACGCAAGGAGCAGAGAAGAACAAGGCGGGCGATCAGAACAATGGGCGAGCTCGTCGGAGGAACTCCAGCAACCAATATTCACAGAGGAGGGCACCGAAAGAAGCTGCGCTACAAGGCGATCCTAAAGGTGCTACGGATGCATCGAAACACGGACGTAAACCTCGCCAGCGATGAGGTCCCGCGGTGGTGGGGCTAGAGCAAACCAAGGACGAAAATCGAAGACCGTATATGCCCTACGCGTCGGTGCGAGTGCAGCGGAAGCAAAATCGCAAGAAGGGTCACCGGAACTACGCCGGCGACCATGCCGTGGCGGAGAAGCTCTCGGGTCCAAGAGGACATGACCGAAACACGGCAAAAACGAGAGGAGGACCATGCATGGGAGGTGATCGTGCTCACGTAGGGTTGGTTGCTGGAGTAGATCGACCTCGGGGATGGCTGGCGGTGACGAATTCTGATGGCGGTGTGCTCCGGCCGAAGATCAAGACGACAACGAGGATCTTGGCATTCCACGGCGATGAAGAGGAAGAAGACGATGTCGTGGAAGAAGATCGCGGCGCCCTCGGGCCCTTCTGGCTCCTGGTCTTGCTTGAAGTCGGAGAAGACGACGAGGTGGCCTCGCAAACGATGGTGGAGCGCGCTCGGTGGTTCTATGTTCCTCTGTTTCTTGAGGAAGAAGGAGAAACAGAGGGAAGGAAAGGGGTGGCGGCAGCGAGAGGGGGGAGAGTAAACCCTAGGGCGCGGCGCTGCGGTCTTTATAGGAGGGGAGGCGCGAGGCTATGGCTTCCCTCGTGGCCATGTGCCTCTGTTGGAGGAGTTTTACCGTGAGAGGGAAACGAGCGAAGGAGGAGGAAGCACAGTAACGAAGGGAGGATGACATGCAGGCCCTGCATGGGTGAAAGTGGCTGGCGGCGAAGGAGCTGCTGCTGGGCCGCGGCACTAGTAGGCTGGGGTCCAGGTAAAGCCCTTCTCCTATTTCTTTCAAATCTCTGTCTATTTATAAATAACCAAATAGAAGAAGGGAAAAGACCAGGGTGTCTGGAGAAGAATAAGGAGGAAGTGAAAATATTCCTGGGCTCCTAGATTTATGAAGGATTTTTAAAAAATGGTTTGGGCATTTTTAAGGATAGAAAAATAATTCATGTTTGAATTAAATTCAAACTTGAGCCATTTTTGAACCCAACCAAAACATCTTCAAATGAGCTGAAAAATTGGCAGAGAGGGTTTAGGCATGGTGAACTAGCATCAGGAAAAGAATGAACATTTATGGAGGGGAAAAGGTCACTTGCCAAAATGAAAGAAAGAAGAAGAAAGCAGGAGGTGATGATGCAAGATCATACATGGAGCATCCAACAATGTAGCATGCATGAATATGACAATGCACATGATGATTATGAGAATGCAAAATGACAAGAGGCACAAATGCAACATGACAACGATGGGCATGGCAATGCCATATAACCAAATGATGAACATGATGCAAGAATCAAAAAAATGACAATGGCACTCATCCGATCATGGCAACAAACAGATCAAACACACAACGACAACGAGATAAAAGTAAGGCATCTGGAGCATCGGTCTCGAAGCGTTACAACTCTCCTCCACTAACAGAAGATCCGGTCCTGAGATCTAAGGATGGCACCGGAGAAAAGTGGAAGAGGAAGAGGTAAAACAAAGTTGCTTCTTTGACAAACGAGTGAAACCACGAACCTTGAGAGGTTGAACAAATTGAATGAAAGAATACAATGAAGATGAACAAAGTTGAAAACACTCCGTTAGAAAAGAGGAACAAGGAACATTACTAGAACCTTGTAGGTTGAAAGACATAAGAAAAAGGGTTGCAATGGAACTCATGAACGAATTGAAAATGATGGGTTTAAAATATGTCATTCCGGACAACTTATGAATCATTAAACACGAAGTGAAATTGTCAACAATGACATAACACCATCTCAAAAGATAAGGTAGAAAGAATTGCACTTCGGAATGCAAGATGAAGAATGCTTGAACTCCTCGAAACAAGACATGTGTTGATTACCATGTTTATTTGAGAGTATAGCTTGGCGGGTCATGACTTCAAGAGAGATCTTGAAGAACAACTGAAGAATGAACAGAATCCTTGATGAGCCACCATGAAGAAACTCTCGAAGAACTCTGAATAGATAAAGAGAAGGTCGCAAGGAAAAGAAACTTGAAAAGAATAAGATGAATCCTTGCATTGATTAAATGGAGCTTCGCGATGATATAACCGAGAAAAACTTGGAACTCCGGAAATAAAAGATAAAGCATCTCGAACCGAGCAATGTGACATGAAGAACAACTCTGGAACGAAGAAACTAGATCACTTGGATGAAACAATAATAAGAATTACATTATGCGTATCCTTCACCAATTTAAATTGATGACAAGCAACGGATTTGGCATACTACTTATTCTCGTAGAAAGGATTAAGAGAGATATAAACAAACTTGAGGAAAGACTTCAACGAACCACCGATAGGCTTGGAAAGAACGAATGAATTTGTATGATAACGAAGGAAGAGAACTCTTGAATGAACCACTGTAAGAATTTTTAACAGAACGGGTGAAGAAAACAAACGCATCGCCGGGAGGAATTAGAAAATGAACGAAGATACTTGAGAGAATTTAGGTACAAGTGAAACAAAGAGATCATGAACTGACTAGAGAATACTTGAGCGATGCACCGGTAAGATTTGGAAAATGAGAGCTGAAAGCTGAGAATGAGTAATGTTTGAAAAGATGGCCTTCGGAGAATCGAACTGAAAAGACTCCTGAATTTCTCCGGATGGGTGAAAAGAATTCTCACAATCGAAAGAAATAATGAGAGGATGGCATCAAGCTTGAACTTCGCATCTTGGAGAGAAACAAATAAGATTTGGAGGAAAAACTCTTCTACGGTCTTCAACTGTTGAGAATGATGACGAGAACCACCACTAAGAATTGTTGAGGCACTCCAGAGTGGAAAATTAGAATGGTTGAACCAATGATGAAAAGAATGTGCAAGATCTTGGATAAGGCATTTGACTGATGATAACTCATTCTTACGTCAAACATGGAAAAGAATTTGAGAGTAACTCCGGGAAGATTAGAAGAGTCAGGTAAGATCCTGGGAAAAGACCTGTGGGTTAGGGCCCACTTAAGAGAAACACCGTTGAACGATTTAAAAGAGCGATTCTGCCGGTTGAATTAAATGGTTGGAAAGAGATAACAACCTCGAGATAGCTTGAACGGAATTAGGAATGACAACACAAATCTTTTGAGATATCTTCGGCACTCCGAAACAAATGAATAGTGAGAGGTGAATGAAAAAGAAGTGCACCGGCATGAGAAAACATTAAAACGAGGAAAGGAAGATGATCAACAAAGCTTGAATTGAATCCATCGTATAAGAAAAGAGAACGAAGAATAATAAACTTGAAGCTCCGTTAGTATTTTCCTGAGAATCACCGGATAAGAACATTGACGGAAAAGAATGGAGAGACTTCCCATCAATAAGATGGATATTTGATCAAGAAATCTGAGTCCTCGAAGAAAAAGGGATGGGTGGGTGGGAAATCAAAGGCAACTTGGGGGCAGATGAAATGAAAAAATTTGGGAAAACTGAGAGGTGATCTTGCGGATGTTGAAGTGATCGGATCCACTTGAAGAGAAAACACGCCGGTTGAAAAGGATTGACATGAAAATCTCGAGTATCATGAAGGATTAGTATTCACATAGAAATATGAGAACACCGCTTAGGAAAGGTATGGAATCAACACTTGACATTGAAGCAACTCGAATACCACAACTCAAAAAAAACAAAGGATTGGCTTGCAGAATAAGCCAGAACAAACATATGATAGACCCCATGTCATATCATGTGTATGTTGGAAAGAATTCCTACGAGCTACTTGAATTCCCACTTATAAACTCCCGAAACTTTCTGGTTATGCAATCAGGTGTTGGGGATACAGGGGAAGCATAATATCTCACCCAAACTAACAATTCCTACATCCAGCTATATGCATCCTTCAACACGTAACCAAGAAACCTTCGGAAATCATTTACCTCAACCTTCGAAAAGCATCCGTTATACGAGTTATGGCAATACTCCCGAACTCCCGCCCCAGTACTGGGTGGTGTCGAGGTTATCTCACCAACAACTGCATAAAAGAGATTTTCGATGTCGGCGAAACTCAGGTATTCTAGAACTGCAATGATAAAATTGTGACGACAACACCTCGGAGCTCAACTCCCTGGGACACTGCCACAACCCCTAAATGTCAAGAGGCACCAAGAACAATGTTCTCGTCACAAGACTATCGGAATGATTCCAAGATACTCACGTGATCCTAAAAAA
>NW_025235260.1:5460-6317 GCF_018294505.1 Triticum aestivum | reverse complement strand
CAGTTTGTACACAAAGTGCGTCCAGTTTTTGCCATGACCCTCTCTACTCTTTCGCACATGCTATGCGGGTGAAATGATGATACCATGCCAAGTTTCAACATTTCCAGAATTCATTTTGTAGTGATTTTCAATTTCACGTTCATTTAGCTCTCTAAACAATTAGGTAAATGACCGAAAAACAACAAATGATGTCAGAACATGTTGGAAATTGATGGCGTCGCTTTGAATGCTGCATACTGAACACAAAAGAAGTCCGGAGTTCAAATAAGTTTAAAAAACATTGAAGTGCCCGTGTAACAGATGAGTTCTCGTCCGAAACCCTGATACTCCGAAAGAGTTTGTCCAGTTTGTACACAAAGTGTATCCAGTTTTTGCCGTGACCCTCTCTACTCTTTAGCACATGCTATGCGGGTGAAATGATGATACCATGCCAAGTTTCAACATTTCCAGAATTCATGTTGTAGTGATTTTCAATTTCACAGTCATTTAGCTCTCTAAACAATTAGGTAAATGACCGAAAAACAACAAATGATGTCAAAACATGTTGGAAATTGATGACGTTGCTTTGAATGCTGCATACTGAACACAAAAGAAGTCTGGAGTTCAAATAAGTTTAAAAACATTCAAGTGCTCATGTAACATATGAGTTCTCGTCCGAAACCCTATTACTCCGAAAGAGTTTGTCTAGTTTGTACACGAAGTGCGTCCAGTTTTTGCCGTGACCCTCTCTACTCTTTCGCACATGCTATGCGGGTGAAATGATGATACCATGCCAAGTTTCAACATTTTCAGAAGTCATTTTGTAGTGGTTTTCAATTTCACGGTCATTTAGCTCTGTAATCAATTAGGTAAATGAC
>NW_025235260.1:4945-5450 GCF_018294505.1 Triticum aestivum | reverse complement strand
ATGCTATGCGGGTCAAATGATGATACCATGCCAAGTTTCAACATCTCCAGAATTCATTTTGTAGTGATTTTCAATTTCACGGTCATTTAGCTCTCTAAACAATTAGGTAAATGACCGAAAAACAACAAATGATGTCAAAACATGTTGGAAATTGATGACGTCGCTTTGAATGCTGCATACTGAACACAAAAGAAGTCCGGAGTTCAAATAAGTTTAAAAAACATTGAAGTGCCCGTGTAACAGATGAGTTCTCGTCCGAAACCCTGATACTCTGAAAGAGTTTGTCCAGTTTGTACACGAAGTGCGTCCAGTTTTTGCTGTGACCCTCTCTACTCTTTCGCACATGCTATGCGGGTCAAATGATGATACCATGCCTAGTTTCAACATTTTCAAAATTCATTTTGTAGTGATTTTCAATTTCACGGTCATTTAGCTCTCTAAACAATTAGGTAAATGACCGAAAAACATCAAATGATGTCAGAACATGTTGGAAATTGATGACGTC
>NW_025235260.1:4184-4935 GCF_018294505.1 Triticum aestivum | reverse complement strand
CAAATAAGTTTAAAAAACATTGAAGTGCCCGTGTAACAGATGAGTTCTCGTCCGAAACCCTGATACTCCGAAAGAGTTTGTCCATTTTGTACATGAAGTGCGTCCATTTTTTGCCCAGACCCTCTCTACTCTTTTGCACATGCTATGCGGGTCAAATGATGAACTATGCCAAGTTTCAAATTTTTCAGAATTCATTTTGTAGTGATTTTCAGTTTCACGGTCATTTAGCTCTCTAAACAATTAGGGAAATGACCAAAAACAACAAATGATGTCAGAGCATGTTGGAAATTGATGATGTCGCTTTGAATGCTGCATACTGAACAGAAAAGAAGTCCGGAGTTCAAATAAGTTTATAAAACAATGAAGTGCTCATGTAACAGATGAGTTCTCGTCTGAAACCCTGATACTCCGAGAGAGTTTGTCCAGTTTGTACACGAAGTGCGTCCAGTTTTTGCCGTGACCCTCTCTACTCTTTCGCACATGCTATGCGGGTGAAGTGATGATACCGTGCCAAGTTTCAACATTTTCAGAATTCATTTTGTAGTGATTTTCAATTTCACAGTCATTTAGCTCTCTAAACAATTAGGTAAATGACCGAAAAACAACAAATGATGTTAGAACATGTTGGAAATTGATGACGTTGCTTTGAATGCTGCATACTGAACACAAAAGAAGTCTGGAGTTCAAATAAGTTTAAAAACATTCAAGTGCTCATGTAACATATGAGTTCTCGTCCGAAACCCTGATACTC
>NW_025235260.1:3342-4174 GCF_018294505.1 Triticum aestivum | reverse complement strand
ATTTTGTACATGAAGTGCGTCCATTTTTTGCCCAGACCCTCTCTACTCTTTCGCACATGCTATGCGGGTCAAATGATGAACTATGCCAAGTTTCAAATTTTTCAGAATTCATTTTGTAGTGATTTTCAATTTCACGGTCATTTAGCTCTCTAAACAATTAGGGAAATGACCAAAAACAACAAATGATGTCAGAGCATGTTGGAAATTGATGATGTCGCTTTGAATGCTGCATACTGAACAGAAAAGAAGTCCGGAGTTCAAATAAGTTTATAAAACAATGAAGTGCTCGTGTAACAGATGAGTTCTCGTCTGAAACCCTGATACTCCGAGAGAGTTTGTCCAGTTTGTACACGAAGTGCGTCCAGTTTTTGCCGTGACCCTCTCTACTCTTTCGCACATGCTATGCGGGTGAAGTGATGATACCGTGCCAAGTTTCAACATTTTCAGAATTCATTTTGTAGTGATTTTCAATTTCACGGTCATTTAGCTCTATAAACAATTAGGTAAATGACAGAAAACAACAAATGATGTCAGAACATGTTGGAAATTGATGACGTCACTTTGAATGCTGCATACTGAACACAAAAGAAGTCCGGAGTTCAAATAAGTTTAAAAAACATTGAAGTGCCCGTGTAACAGATGAGTTCTCGTCTGAAACCCTGATACTCCGAAAGAATTTGTCCAATTAGTACATGAAGTGCGTCCATTTTTTGCCGTGACCCTCTCTACTCTTTCGCACAGGCTATGCGGGTCAAATGATGAACCATGCCAAGTTTCAACATTTTCAGAATTCATTTTGAAGTGATTTTCAATTTCACGGTCATTTAGCTCT
>NW_025235260.1:2137-3332 GCF_018294505.1 Triticum aestivum | reverse complement strand
TACTCCGAAAGAGTTTGTCTAGTTTGTACACGAAGTGCGTCCAGTTTTTGCCGTGACCCTCTCTACTCTTTCGCACATGCTATGCGGGTGAAATGATGATACCATGCCAAGTTTCAACATTTTCAGAAGTCATTTTGTAGTGGTTTTCAATTTCACGGTCATTTAGCTCTGTAATCAATTAGGTAAATGACCGAAAAACAACAAATGATGTCAAAACATGTTGGAAATTGATGACGTCGCTTTGAATGCTGCATACTGAACACAAAAGAAGTCCGGAGTTCAAATAAGTTTAAAAAACATTGAAGTGCCCGTGTAACAGATGAGTTCTCGTCTGAAACCCTGATACTCCGAAAGAGTTTGTCCATTTTGTACATGAAGTGCGTCCATTTTTTGCCCAGACCCTCTCTACTCTTTCGCACATGCTATGCGGGTCAAATGATGAACTATGCCAAGTTTCAAATTTTTCAGAATTCATTTTGTAGTGATTTTCAATTTCACGGTCATTTAGCTCTCTAAACAATTAGGGAAATGACCAAAAACAACAAATGATGTCAGAGCATGTTGGAAATTGATGATGTCGCTTTGAATGCTGCATACTGAACAGAAAAGAAGTCCGGAGTTCAAATAAGTTTATAAAACAATGAAGTGCTCGTGTAACAGATGAGTTCTCGTCTGAAACCCTGATACTCCGAGAGAGTTTGTCCAGTTTGTACACGAAGTGCGTCCAGTTTTTGCCGTGACCCTCTCTACTCTTTCGCACATGCTATGCGGGTGAAGTGATGATACCGTGCCAAGTTTCAACATTTTCAGAATTCATTTTGTAGTGATTTTCAATTTCACGGTCATTTAGCTCTATAAACAATTAGGTAAATGACAGAAAACAACAAATGATGTCAGAACATGTTGGAAATTGATGACGTCACTTTGAATGCTGCATACTGAACACAAAAGAAGTCCGGAGTTCAAATAAGTTTAAAAAACATTGAAGTGCCCGTGTAACAGATGAGTTCTCGTCTGAAACCCTGATACTCCGAAAGAATTTGTCCAATTAGTACATGAAGTGCGTCCATTTTTTGCCGTGACCCTCTCTACTCTTTCGCACAGGCTATGCGGGTCAAATGATGAACCATGCCAAGTTTCAACATTTTCAGAATTCATTTTGAAGTGATTTTCAATTTCACGGTCATTTAGCTCT
>NW_025235260.1:1045-1851 GCF_018294505.1 Triticum aestivum | reverse complement strand
GCCAAGTTTCAACATTTTCAGAATTCATTTTGTAGTGATTTTAATTTCACGGTCATTTAGCTCTATAAACAATTAGGTAAATGACTGAAAACAACAAATGATGTCAGAACATGTTGGAAATTGATGACGTCACTTTGAATGCTGCATACTGAACACAAAAGAAGTCCGGAGTTCAAATAAGTTTAAAAAACATTGAAGTGCCCGTGTAACAGATGAGTTCTCGTCCGAAACCCTGATACTCCGAAAGAATTTGTCCAGTTTGTACATGAAGTGCGTCCATTTTTTGCTGTGACCCTCTCTACTCTTTCGCACATGCTATGCGGGTCAAATGATGAACCATGCCAAGTTTCAACATTTTCAGAATTCATTTTGTAGTGATTTTCAATTTCACGGTCATTTAGCTCTCTAAACAATTAGGTAAATGACCAAAAAACAACAAATGACGTCAGAACATGTTGGAAATTGATGATGTCGCTTTGAATGCTGCATACTGAACAGAAAAGAAGTCCGGAGTTCAAATAAGTTTAAAAAACATTGAAGTGCTCGTGTAACAGATGAGTTCTCGTCTGAAACCCTGATACTCTGAAAGAGTTTGTCCAGTTTGTACACGAAGTGCGTCCAGTTTTTGCCGTGACCCTCTCTACTATTTCGCAAATGCTATGCGGGTGCAATGATGATACCATGCCAAGTTTCAACATTTTCAAAATTCATTTTGTAGTGATTTTCAATTTCACGGTCATTTAGCGCTCTAAACAATTAGGTAAATGACTGAAAACAACAAATGATGTCAGAACATGTTGGAAATT
>NW_025235260.1:0-971 GCF_018294505.1 Triticum aestivum | reverse complement strand
CATTTTGTAGTGATTTTCAATTTCACGGTCATTTAGCTCTCTAAACAATTAGTTAAATGACCAAAAAACAACAAATGATGTCAGAACATGTTGGAAATTGATGATGTCACTTTGAATGCTGCATACTGAACAGAAAAAAAGTCCGGAGTTCAAATAAGTTTAAAAAACATTGAAGTGCCCGTGTAACATATGAGTTCTCGTCCGAAACCCTGATACTCCGAAAGAGTTTGTCCAGTTTGTACACGAAGTGCGTCCAGTTTTTGCCATGACCCTCTCTACTCTTTTGCACATGCTATGCGGGTGAAATGATGATACCATGCCAAGTTTCAACATTTCCATAATTCATTTTGTAGTGATTTTCAATTTCATGGTCATCAGCTCTCTAAACAATTAGGTAAATGACCGAAAAACAACAAATGATGTCAGAAAATGTTGGAAATTGATGACGTCGCTTTGAATGCTGCATACTAAACACAAAAGAAGTCCGGAGTTCAAATAAGTTTAAAAAACATTGAAGTGCCCATGTAACAGATGAGTTCTCGTCCGAAACCCTGATACTCCGAAAGAGTTTGTCCAGTTTGTACACGAAGTGCGTCCAGTTTTTGTCGTGACGCTCTCTACTCTTTCGCACATGCTATGCGGGTGAAATGATGATACCATGCCAAGTTTCAACATTTTCAGAAGTCATTTTGTAGTGGTTTTCAATTTCACGGTCATTTAGCTCTCTAAACAATTAGGTAAATGACCGAAAAACAACAAATGATGTCAGAACATGTTGGAAATTGATGACATCGCTTTGAATGCTGCATACTGAACACAAAAGAAGTCCGGAGTTCAAATAAGTTTAAAAAACATTGAAGTGCCCGTGTAACAGATGAGTTCTCGTCCGAAACCCTGATATTCCGAAAGAGTTTTTCCATTTTGTACATGAAGTGCGTCCATTTTTTGCCCAGACCCTCTCTACTCTTTCG
>NW_025235259.1:5662-6317 GCF_018294505.1 Triticum aestivum | reverse complement strand
CAGTTTGTACACGAGGTGCGTCCAGTTTTCGCCGTGACCCTCTCTACTCTTTTGCACATGCTATGTGGGCGAAACGATGATACCATGCCAAGTTCCAACATTTTCAGAGTTCATTTTGTAGTGATTTTCAATTTCACCGTCATTTAGCTCCCTAAACAAATCGGTAAATGACTCAAAAACAGCAAATCATGTGAGAACGTGTTGGAAATTGATGACGTTGCTTTGAATGATGCATACTGAACGCAAAAATAGGCTGGAGTTCAAATAAGTTTAAAAAACATTGAAGTGCCCGTGTAACAGATGAGTTCTCGTCCGAAACCCTGATACTCCGAAAGAGATTGTCCAGTTTGTACACGAGGTGCGTCCAGTTTGTACACGAGGTGCGTCCAGTTTGTACACGAGGTGCGTCCAGTTTTCGCCGTGACCCTGTCTACTCTTTTGCACATGCTATGCGGGCGAAATGATGATACCATGCCAAGTTCCAACATTTTCAGAGTTCATTTTGTAGTGATTTTCAATTTCACCGTCATTTAGCTCCCTAAACAAATCGGTAAATGACTCAAAAACAGCAAATGATGTCAGAACATGTTGGAATTTGATGACGTCGCCTTGAATAATGCATACTGAACGAAGAAATAGGCTGGAGTTCAAATAA
>NW_025235259.1:3163-3412 GCF_018294505.1 Triticum aestivum | reverse complement strand
TTGAATGATGCATACTGAACGCAAAAATAGGCTGGAGTTCAAATAAGTTTAAAGAACATTGAAGTGCCCGTGTATCAGATGAGTTCTCGTCCGAAACCCTGATACTCCGAAAGAGATTGTCCAGTTTGTACACGAGGTGCGTCCAGTTTTCGCCGTGACCCTCTCTACTCTTTTGCACATGCTATGCGGGCGAAATGATGATACCATGCCAAGTTCCAACATTTTCAGAGTTCATTTTGTAGCGATTTT
>NW_025235259.1:0-499 GCF_018294505.1 Triticum aestivum | reverse complement strand
AACAAATCGGTAAATGAGTCAAAAACAGCAAATGATGTCAGAACATGTTGGAAATTGATGACATCGCCTTGAATAATGCATACTGAACGCAGAAATAGGCTGGAGTTCAAATAAGTTTAAAAAACATTCAAGTGCCCGTGTAACAGATGAGTTCTCGTCCGAAACCCTGATACTACGAAAGAGATTGTCAAGTTTGTACACGAGGTGCGTCCAGTTTTCGCCATGACCCTCACTACTCTTTTGCACATGCTATGCGGGCGAAATGATGATACCATGCCAAGTTCCAACATTTTCAGAGTTCATTTTGTAGCGATTTTCAATTTCACCGTCATTTAGCTCCCTAAACAAATCGGTAAATGACTCAAAAACAGCAAATGATGTCACAACGTGTTGGAAATTGATGACGTCGCCTTGAATGATGCATACTGAACGCACAAATAGGCTGGAGTTCAAATAAGTTTAAAAAACATTGAAGTGCCCATGTAACAGATGAGTTCTC
>NW_025235258.1:0-6318 GCF_018294505.1 Triticum aestivum | reverse complement strand
TCGGCTGCCCAAACTGACTCCTCGTATGCCTGGAGGAAGCCATTCAGACCCGCTTCACCATCGTAGCGGGGAAGCATCTCCGGCCTGAACTTGGGCAGCCACTCCACCTGCCGCAAGGCGGGGGTGAAAGCGCGGAGGCCCATGGCTCCCTCGAAGGTGCGTGATGACGTAATCGACGAAGGAGAGCTTGTCATCCAGTGGCAGGATGTGACGAATGAAGCGGCGGATCTCCGACGCACCCCTACATGGTGTGCCAAATGTCAGATTTCAGGTTCCGCAAACCCTTGAGAGGTTCAAACTCTCGGGTGCTTGTGGAGATCTCAACCTGCCTAGCCTGCTAACTCGTGAAACCTCACAGCCTAGCGCGTCGAGCTCGAAGGAAAAGAAAGACATGATAGTTTAACCAGTTTTGGGACACCTTGCGATGTAAAACCCTACTCCTGCTTTGTGGTGGATTTGCCTTGAGGGGCTGAGGAAGAACTAGTAAAGTAGGAGAACAACCTCAGGAGGTCTGTTCTTGAGCTCGGGTGAGCTGGTGAGGGTGGAATGGATTCTATCCTACACCTCTCTCTTTTGTGGATTCGACCCTCCCTCCATGGTGGTGGCTAGGTCCTATTTATAGTAGCCTTGGTCCTCTTCCCAAATGTTGGCAGGAAGGGATCCCACAACGGCTAAATTTGAAGGGAGACAACAAGTACATCCTATCTTGACTAAAGTGGTCTTCGCCAACAAAAAGCCTCTGGTCATGACGTTGTGGTGGGCTCGGCGATGACCTCTGTCCTGCCGTCCTGGCGGTCTTGGTCTTGTTGCAACAAGATGGAAACCTTTGGTTGATTCCTTGGGACTCCGCGCCTATTCCTTGCCTCCTTTGCACCAAAGAGGAAACTGGTACTCTGCGCCCGCTTGCGCCCGCCTGGCACCCGCCTGGCCTTGGTCGTCATGCCTCACATCAGCTGAGCCTCACGAGGTGCCCCTTGCATAGAAATATCCGCTCCTCAGGAGCCAGCTTGCGGAGGCCTACCCCCTCAGAGGTCTTGATGTCATCCGCTCACGAGGCTTGGCCCCTCGCGAGGGTCTTGGGTTGTTGATGCTGAAGCTGGGTCGTACCAGGCCGTCGATGGAGACATGCAGTGGGCCACAGGCAGGCAAGTCTGGGTACCCCCGTATGCAGAACACCGACAGGATCAACCTAGCTGCATAGCTTTAAGATCCTAAGCTACACCATAGCTAAATCAACCAATGTCAGGCATTCTAGCTCAAGATCAGGAAAGAGCTTTGTTCCCTCCCGCCTGCTGGCTAGAGTTATACCATCCACTCTTTCTGCTGACTGTGAAGTAGCATAAAACCCTCTATCGCGGCTGTTTGTTTACCGTTGTACGAAAGTCTATCGATTCAAGAATGTGCAAATCCCTTGGGTTCTTTGCCGAGGTTAGCCTAGCATTGGAATCCCTGGTGGATAGCCTTGCTTTGAAGATGAGAATTATGATGTAATCACCACAAACAATATGGTAGCAACCACTTTCCATTTCACTGGAAAATTACAGCACTGCTTTAAAATTCTTTAAAGAGAATTTGGAGAACCAACCCTGATAGAGGCAAAGGTGTCCCGTCTTTCGATGAGATGGTGGATTTCGCTTTGGTGGAAGTCGACTTTGACGATCCGACTACGAACGTGCAAGGACGTCGCGCCTTAGCAATCGCTAAACCAACTCCGAGAGGTTATTGACCACGCCGGAGCACGATCAACCTGACCACGAAGGTCTGTTTCCTGCGAGCAAACGAAGAACAAGCAAGAAACTAAGATTGCAATCTGGATATTGCGAATATAAGATGAAAGCTTTATTGATCAAGGTGGGGTTCTGTGACGCCTTTGTCTGGTCGTTGAACACAAACGAAGTATGCGAAGTTGCAGCTATGGCGAACTTTTAATCTAAACAAAACCCAAAGTCTAAACGATGCCCTAAGGGCTGTATATATGGAGGAAGAGGGGGGAATTTCGTGGCCCTTGGTGGAGGGGTCCGAAATCAACCCTTATCTCTTGTTTCCCCACACATACGGACTCTAAAAATAGCCTATACTTATGTATTTCGAAATTACATGGGCCTGGCCCAATAATAAGGTGACACAGCACCTAAAATAGCCTCGGGACGAAATTTATGAAGTGGCATCTTGTATATTTCGTCCAAGGCTTCATGCACCCATTATGGTGGCTTCAAAGTCCTGAAATCATCACTTGTAACTCCGTTCTTGTTCCCCTTGCGCATGCCATCATCTCCATGCTTGTTCTTGCTCCAATGTTCATCCTTCTCCAAGCTAGGCCCTTCATTTGTAAGCAAAACAAATGTATCCAATTTAGGCAGCATCATATTCTCATGAACATTAGAATCATTACCAAGAAACGAAAGTACCTGGTAATTTAGTTGGCGTGCACAAGCTCTAGTAATTGGTCCAGTATGTATAGCAGCAGGGGCTGTGGGTGTAACAATTGTATTGATGTCCTCATCAAACCCTTTCCCGGATACGAATAATGGAGACTGCTTTCTGTATAATTGTGCTTATGCATCTAGAAACCCAATTTATGTTTCTGTCATTTTCCCGAATGCTCAGAGCATGTAATAACAACAACCAACTTGGTTGGTATTATATGCAGAGATTACCTCATCTGCTAGATGCCTCAGCTAGTGCTTATCAACTAATAAGCTACTTCGAAAAGACCAGATACTGGAGAACATGGTGGAGGAAGTAGCAAGTGATTTCTTCAAGACAACAGACTTCATTGTTGCAGCTGGATCCAATGACATATTTTGGAGTATCTTTCGCCTTTATTACCGTTCTTTGGACGAGAGAAACCTTATCCTTCAGAATTTCTGGACGTGTTGGTGTTGGTTTCCAATCTATCATTTTAACAGAAGGTTCTGCAAATTTATTACTACTGTAGTTTAGTGTCGCTTGCTGTTGTTTGCTGCAGACCTCTATTTTCTTTCCATCGATTAAGAGGCTAAATGAACAGGGTGCTCGAAAGTTTGTTGTGTCCAACGTCGGGCAACTCGGTTGTATACCATACGTTTGTGCTCTGGAGATATGTACGATATCGTGACAGAGATCATTCTGCACTACCGTCAATACGGTACGCTTTTCTTCCTCGCTGCTTCCCGCAAATGATGTGCTTCAGACTTCTGAACACGAAATGGCAATACTTAGAATCCAATTCTTGCTTTGTATTAACACCTCTGGACGTTACCTAAGCTGACTGTGCATATGAAGAACCCCAGTGGTAAATGAAACTTTTGTTCATTGACTACATTGCCTGGTTTTGATAATGCGCACGACCCATGCAGCGGCGGCTGCTCCCCTCTGTTCCTTTGCTTTAGCGTAACCAAACTCCTGACTCTTCCTCGTAAATTTCATTGCCTTAATGGCAGTAGTCTTATACTTTTCTTCAATAAATGGAGCCATGTGACACCGCAGGTAGTCGCATAGTTTCATTCCCTAGATGGCTAATGCTTAACACCGGTCGGATACCATAAGTTATGGTAGTGCTCGCTCGGCAAATTCTATCAGTTCAGTAGTGTCCTTAGTAGGAGCGGAAGGGATGTAGCAAGGAGCCGAAACCTACCGTTACGGCACCGTGGAAAAAGCCGAAACCTAGGGTATTCCCTGATCTGAACGTCAATAACAACCATTGCCTTACGTACCATTGGCTGGGAAAGGAAGGTGCTGTTTACCGCAAGTAGATCTAGCTGATTGACACGTTCATAGTCAAAAACTAATGCATCGAACCCTTTGCTGATCAAAAGATTAGGAACCGTCCTCCTTTTATCGGATACCCATGCCGAAGCAGGGCTATAAATATCTCATACATATGTTTCCTAGGATCTACTACATGATAATGAAAAAGTTTTGGCTTGAGTTCTTTCGCGATAGGCCCTTGCAAGAAAATTCTTTGAAGATGAGGATTCGGTGGGGATGGCATTATCGCCATATGCTATTGGATTTCTCCCTGGCTTTGCCTTTGCCGAAACGGTTCCGTTGACATCCTTTGTTGTAGAAATTATCTTGTTGGAAAATGGAGGATATTAACTTTTATTTTGTTAGAGGAGGTAGGAAGCCGAGCATTGGGAACTAGTCGATATAGGGTTTCGGAAAAAAGGGTTTATAACTCCCTTCGCTTTGTCAATTAAGAAAAATAGAATGTTCTTACCTTCGTGATATTCCATTTTCTTTGATCCTTTCGGTTTTGAACTGCGCTTTGCCCGTACTAGGTCTTGAAACTTAGCTTCAACCTCTCTGTAGGAATGAAGGTTCTTGTCATCCAATTTCTTGTATGATAATGAATCGAGTTTCAAAACACGGTTGTTGTAGGGAGTTATTTCTTTCTTAAAGGAAGGCTCTCTGCTCCATTGGGTGATGGTTCAATGGTTCTGTTCATCTTATTCCTAGGACGATCTGTTAACTTGGGTTTTGTTTACCAGTTGGTTAGGTCAACTTGTGGCATAGCTGTATTGGACGTGATACGGTGAATGAGACCCCTTTTGCTTTCCGATACTTTCTTGAAGTAATAGCATCTAAGTACAATAGTGTAGAGTTCCCCGCACGAAACATTGCAAAACAGTCTAAAAGAGGTGAAAGAGCTATAAAGAACTCAGGAAGGAGCCATTTGTAGCACTAAGAGGAAGATGTCTCACAACCAGCCTACGGATAATACATGTTGATATAGGAATGAAGCCTGCATAAACTCGTAAGTCAATAGTGAATTTAGTTGCATCGAAGGAGGATAAATTCAATAATGAGGGCTGCCCGCAGATGATAGCAATTCATCCTCACTAAGAGCTAACGACTAGAAATCTAGCAAATAGGACATTTTGTTAATTGAATTAGTAAGTTATCCTGGTGTAGAGGGTGTTCTTCCTCCCCACTCTAGAGGCTAAACCAGTTAGAAAAGCGTCCCCCGGGAGTTTCACGGTAGTAGATGATGTTCCTGGTACTAGTAGTCCATAGAACTAAGATTTGCATGCATGGTGGGTTACAACATTGTATCTATCTTTTGCAGTCTATAAATACGTATCCCAAAGTTATAGATTCTGCTTCTTAAGGGTTGGGTGTCAAAGTCCTTTGTAGGTGGTTTGGTCCTTCAAATGCCTATCTGTTGTTCTAGTCCCCAAAGGCGGAGCTTTATTAGTTGTAGGTGGATGGACCTCAAGTCCTTTCCTTTCTCTAACGCTAATACGCGGCCTATCATGATTGTTGTCAAAGATGAAGGCCATATTGTAGTCATAAGATTGCGTGTTGTGTCGTCATTCTGTATCGTGTATAGATTCTCATATGTGTTGTCATTCTAGTACAGCTAATCCGTGAACAGCTAACACATCGTACTCTCAAAATGGGATAGGTTCGATGTATGGTCATGGAAGGCCTCTTAAAAAGATCTACTAAATTCATTGAGTTGTTCCAAAGAATCAAAGCGCCCAGTTATTAAGAAAATCCCTTGTTGACTTTCCATGAAACATTCGTTTGGCCGAGGACTTCCATAGTTGTTCCTATTTCAACTAGGTAGGCCTTCGGTATTCATGCTTCCTTCTATCAAGAGCATTGTGGCAGTATGAAATCCTACCCCAGCCTTGTTTATAATTTTCACCGGGCATATCCGATTTTTGGACACATGTTGCATCCCTTTTCTTGCTGCATTAGCTTAACCATTCGCTTCTTTCCATTGCTTCAATGCTTGTTTCAAGCAATAGCCAACAGTTACTAAAGTAGTTTATCCTATTCAAAGCTATAATCCATGACTAATATGCACACAACAATAAAGACTGTTGTTTTTTCTAGTGAGAAATGAGTACTGTTTTTACACAGCTATAGTGTCTGAGAATTTGATAGAAAAGCAAGGTTCAGAGCCCACGGAGCGGTAGGTCGACATTCCTTCTTCTATCCAAGCTTCTGGTGGTATCTATACCTTTTGAGACCAATCCCTGGTACAATTCATTACTGGAAGAGAATGCTAGATTTCTTTTTCATAGTTCGCTTCAGGGTTGTAGATAATGCTCTATCAAAGAGTGCCATGGTACGTGCTCGAAAGCATTAGACAACTAGCTACTTGTCCTTGCTTTTCTCTAGTGTGCCCCTTCATTCAATCTCTAACTCAATGTCTACCAACATACCTTTCCTTTCTGAATCAGGAATAGCCAACTTAGGGTAAATGCTTTTCCCAGCTCAAAGGCGATGACTAATCCGGGGGTACCTAGAAAGCGAACAAATGTTCCCATGGTCATGATTGTGGACTAAACAGCCCTTTCTCTGATTCTCCTTGTTGACTTTGAA
>NW_025235257.1:0-6318 GCF_018294505.1 Triticum aestivum | reverse complement strand
CTTGGCCTTGAACCACTGCCGCCAAGTCGCCGTCACGACCACCGTGGCCCTCGCCGCTGTGTGCTTTGAGCCGCCGCGGACACCGTGGCCCTCACCTCCTTTGCCGCAACGCTGGCTTCCAGCTCGCTTGAGCCGCCCCCGCCGGCGCACAGAGCCACTGCGGCCGCACACCCTGTCTGCCGCCTCGCCAAACGGCCACGCCTCGGCCCCTCGCACTGCTCCGTCCGGGGTCGGACTCCTCCTTTGCTGTCGCGTGAGCCGTCTCCGCCTTGAGATGCCCGTGCGGCCGCTCCCGCTGTTTCTTCTGCTGTGAGCCCGTGACTCATCTCCGCTTTGCCAAGGCGTCCCCTGCTGATGTGGTCGTGTCTCGCCAGTACAAAACAAAAAGAAAATTGGGGGTTCAGCCGTAGGAATGGAGCAGTGCATGCATGCATGATGATTCGAAGACTAGTCTGCCGACAATAATGGAGTAGGAATCTCAATGGACAAGTATACTATTCTCAAGTTTATAGCAGGTCGATGGCAGTCAAGATGCTGGATTAAATCCAAAAGACACAATGCAAAGTACACTAGTACTGGATCAATTACGTCAAGGCTGATTTGATTACTTATTGGTGGATTACTACCCACGTGGAGGCCTGGAACAGTACTACAAGTATTATGACAGCAGACCATTATTAATTACAAGGGGTGTCGCAAAAGGGGCCAGCATTATTTTATGCTAGCGCTTGTCAGTGCCATGCTGCTTGACGGATACGTGCGCAAGTCGCCGCTCCCGCTACATCAACACAATACAATTAACTTGCCCGTCCGCACCGGCTTACAACGCCGTGGCTGTCTCTCGCGACCGCGTCGGTTTACCACGCCGTGGCCGTTTCTTGCGACCGCGCCGGTTTACGACGAGGAGGACAATTTGCCCATTTGCACCAGCTTACAACGCCATGGACGACTCGCCCGTCCGCCCTCGCGGCCGGTTCACGTGTCTGCGCCAGCTTACAACACCGTGGTCGACTCGCTGTCCGCGCCGGCTTACAAAAGTCACGGCCGATTCACCCGTCCACACCGGTTTACCACGTCGTGGCCGGTTCACCCGTGAGCGACTTCAACTTCACCTAGCGATCATCAATTTCATGGCGGATTATTTCTGGCCTGGCACATCAGGTGATATCCATCTAAAATGTATTTTATTGGTACATATTATTTTGTCAAAGAGCAGTTTATCTTTGTCTTGATCTGCAATATTGTTGATGCAGGACAATTGTTCACTACATCAAAACAACGTGGTTAACTCGCCCGGCCGCGCCGGTTTACAACACCGCGGCCGGTTCATCTGTCTGAGCCGCCTCTGATGCTGAGGTCGTCTTTTTCGTCCGCCTCTCGCGTCCTGGTCTACATCAACACACCGAGCCGCACCTATCTGCATGAGCTGCGTATTGAGTATGAGCAGGTCACTACTTGGGAAGCCCGGTTTTCTTCCAACAAATTGGAGGCAAATTATCATATGTTATCAGCCGCCGTCTGCACCTGGACGGCTCAATGGACACGCGCACAAGTCGCCATCACTACAGTTTGGTTTCAAACAACCAGTTGGAAGGAACCATTGGCCGAGTTGCTGACACGGCTCATACGGGATCATTTGTAACCCGCCGCAGTCACTTCAACCTTCTGTGGATACACATCGTGTTATCGACACCAATGATATACAAGTTATGCCGGGTTATATCACGGTTAAATATGGAGAATCTCAAGCCAACTCCTCGAGTCATCTTGAGACTCGGGGTCTACAGTGACATGACTCGGGAACCCTAGGTCTTTGGAGGAAATGATAACCCGGTTCCGGAGGCTGCTACCATATTGATGAAACTTTAAAGGCCGTCAGAAAATTGCTGGTTCAAATAAAGATTCCGGTTTAAAATCCGGTTCAAGAGATATCTTTCTCCCGCAAAGTTTTGAAGCTCTCAAATCCGGTTCAAACATCCGGCTCAAGGTAAAAAAGTATCTTATAAAGCTTTAAAGCTCTTAATATCCGGTTTACAAATTTCCGGTTCAAAAAGAGGTTATCTCTCACAAAGTTCGAGTTCTCAAGAAAAATTAAAGGGACCAAAGAGAGTCTGTTACAAAGCACAACTCAAATATAGGCACCCTGCTTTAATGACCATTGGGAGCTGATCGTATTTGAATTTAGCTTAAACCTTTTGGTGTGACCCTGATCGTATTCGAATCGGAGTCGTTAAATATTCTCATGATCACTAGGGGGCTTCCTGTTCAAACATAGGTCATATTCGAACCAAAGAGAACATAGCTGTCGATACCCTTTTGATCGGCACATTGCCGAGCTCATTGGGGAGTTTCTTGGTCATATTTGAACCATAGCTCAACCCCCTTTGGGAACCGACGTGGATCGCATTCGAATCAGCGTCGTTAAACAACTCTCAAGGTCATTTGGGGGCTTCCTGTTCAAACATAGGTCATATTCGAACCAAAGAGAACATAGCTGTCGGTACCCTCTTGATCGGGAACGCCAAAGCCACTGGGGGCTATATGATCGTATTCAAATCTTAGCTTAACCCCTTTGGGACGGTTTTCTGATCGTATTCGAATCAGAAGCCTCAAAATTTTGAAGTCTCCTTTTGCAAACAGTTTTCGGATTTTATTTGAAGCTCTTTTGATCATATCTAAAGTGTATATGAGTGGTTGCTATTTAACCCGGCTTGATTTTTGATGATAAGCTGCCGGCTTATGACAATCATGATCTATGTGGAAGCATTGGCTTCTAAGGATTGGGTTATCACACTTACTGCACAGGTATCATAAGCCGGCAGTACAATTCAATATCACAGGTATGATATTGTTTATACATGATTATGTTTAAACCGGCCCTGGCTATGGACTTTAAGCCGCCGGTATGTTTTGTATTGCGCCATTGGAATCATGCGCGTATCAAAGATTGGGTTATCACCCTTATTGTGCAGGTCATATAAACCGACAATGCAAATTCAATATCACAAGTATGATATTATAGTTATGTTTCAAAGTTATGATTCATAACAGGCTTATCTGTGACTCCTTTTTTACACATCAGTGGTCATATGTAAGATATTATGGCCCGCCCTGCGGTAAACCGCCAAGGGTTCTTGTGATCTACTTGTGTGCAGGATAAGACTACATTTGGGTGGTTACCCGCCCTGGCTTTTAACGTTAAGTCGCCAGGGCATATGTTGTTTAAACTCTGTGCAGGATTTACAGAGCTATGACTTGCATAAATGATTAAGTTCAAGCCCATCATCAAAGATTAAAATTGGTGTCTCAAAAGGGTTATCAATTCTTGATTTTCTCAAAGGCTATAAGCCGCTGGGTTATAAAAATTCCGGTTTACAATGGAGGCGTATTAAATCGTCATCGGCCAAGGGCCGCCGGGTATTTAAACTCCGGGTTTACTTATCAACCGATGAGGTATTCAAAGTCGCTTTGGCGCAATGGCTATTATTTTATCAATGGATGTAATTTATTCTACAATGGAAGGAATAGTCCCGAGTCGCTGCAGGCTTACGACCCGACACTTGGGGGCTACATTATTCAAAGTTGAGATTACATCAAATATGCAAGTCCCATGTCACTGCCAGCATGCACCATGGCACTTGGGGGCTAATGCAAAGTTATTTTTACTGGCCTTATTGAAGACCCGACTCATCACATTGTAATGAGCCGGCCCTTGGGGGCTACCAATTGCTCCTGTCAACAATTCAGGGTACACAAGTTTAAATCCATTATATTGAAAGGTCCACTACTTAGTTGGAAGAGTACAAATATCTTAACCTTATGGACGTGGGTTCGGGCCCCATGCAGAGGATTACAACATATGGTATTCTTTTCAAGGAAATATATATAAAGTCCCAGCTCAATATTATCTTACTGAGCCGGCCCTTGGGGGCTACATGTTGCTGCTCAAGTCTACATCTACAAAGTCCCTGCTCATTATTGCATAATGACCCGGCCCTTGGAGGCTACACCGGTTGAAGTTTTGTGAGCATAAGACAATTACAAGTCCCAGGTTGATACAAGCATGACAACCCGCCACTTGGGGGCTACAGGTAACACGGATATAAGGAGAAATACTTTCGAATTCTTAGTTTTTGAGCAAATCAGATTGACCCGGCGTCACCAATCATTATGACCTGGTGTCTGCAACAATCATAGCCCGGCGTCATCAACAATTATGACCCGGCGTCGGCAACAATTATGACTCGGTGCCATCAATATTTACAAACCGGCAATTTTGGTAATATTAAACCGGCAAGTTCTACATCTTTAAACCGGCTGAATATCAGATGAGTATTTCAAGACCAATATTGCAGGGTGTATGAAGCACGAGACAATAAAATCTCGAACCCCATACTAAACTTGGTCATACGGATGACCCCCGTGCAGATCATATCTGCATTGCCCTGTCGTCTGCGAATTTCATCTTTCTTTTGACTACGGCAGAGCCCAAAGAACTGATAGCACTTCCATGATCAATCAGGATCACGGATTGCCAGAACTTTGTCAAATTCCACCATGCTGTCTCGAGATTGAGCAAACGCAAATTCCAGGGAAGCAACAATAACATCGGGTAACAGATTTCATCTGTCACCCGCATAAATAATTTCAGCAATAGATCTCATCTACTACCTAATTATATTATGCAATACCCATACATCTCTATGTATTCTAGATCGCAACCTGCATCTACGCATAGCACGGCTCATGATGCCACTGATGGGGAACGCAGCAGAAAACAAAAATTTTCTGACCTACGCACCAGCCCAGGACCACTATGGAGACTGCATACAAGGTTTGATCTTTTTCGTTACCGACTCGTAGCGCAGCGGGAAGTAGAGTCGATGACGATCGGCGGTGCAGATCCCCGCAGCTAGGATTTACAACCTCCCAACCGCGAGGATGTTTACCCTCATCTGCTCCTCAGACAGCCCTCCGGGAGGCGGTCAAACAGCCCCCCGGAGGGTGTCGCGGACAGCCCTTCGGGAGGACCTTCGAAACTCAAACGGTCACTCAGACAACCCTTCGGGAGGACCTTCGAAACTCGGACGGTCACACGGACACCCCTTCGGGAGGCACTCACGAACTAAGACCGAAATTACGATCTCTCTACAGAGTTGCACACATACGGTGTCATCTATCCGGCAGGGCTTCGCCGTCCAGAACTAGTTCCCACCGGAACCCAGACAGCCTTTTGGCTCTACGAAACTATTTCGCTGGGAGGGACAGAGAAGCCAGATCATGCATGGCACTTGTATGTGAGAAGGGATGAGTGTGGAGGGCTTCCCCTCCACCTCTATTTATAGGAAATCCCAAGGGGTAGGGTAGTTTCACACAAAAACCCAAAATGCACATGAAAGAAGTCCTTCCACAAGGACCTAGGAGTGAAACCAATGAACAAGAGGGTCCCCAAGGGGGGATACCCCATGTGGCCGGCCACACCCCCATGAGGGGCCCAAAAAATGGCTCCTATCCATCCATGTTATCCCCATGATCTTTTGGAGCAAAGCCCCAAAAGGTGGCTTTCCATAAAGTAACCATAAAGCTGATTTTCACTATTCACGAAGACATTTTTCAGCGTCCGTTCGAACTGAAAATATTTGTGTGGGCTTAGAACATTTCCAGTACCCACCAAAATTATTTTCAACGTGTTCCGAAACAATTCCAGTTTAGTGATTTTCATGTGCGAAAAGCATCTGAAGTGGTTCCGGTAGCTCTGGAGCATATCCGGTTATTATCCCGAAAAATTCCAGAAAGCTTCCAGAATGATTTTGGCATCCTCCAAGAATTATCAGGCATGTGTCGAAACCAATTTGACTTTATGGTATCCCCTGAAACAACTTTTCAGTTTCACCGGAACTCATCCGGTGACCTCTCTCTGCAGAACCTTTTCCGGTGTCCGAAACTTTTCCGGTGATTTTCTCTCAGACTCCTTGTCTAGTATTCAGCAGATAGATGACCCTTAAGCATGTGACCCTATAGGTTCGGTGAAGTATAGACATGACTGGAACCCTTTCCAATCAATGATCAACATCGGAGCCTTGGACACCCATATTGACCCCTATACCCACACGAATAAATATTCGAGTGAACCTCCAGTTGCCGTGTGCTATTCCTGTTGCTTCGCGATATGTTACAAATACCCGAGGTGAGACGTGTTGCCATTCCCGTGGATCAACAACTTGTCCACTATGCTAGTTACCTCGTTACCGGTATTGTTCTCTTTTCTCGTTATCGTGTTTCGGCATCCCCGTGATCAAATCACAAAGTGTCTGGCCA
>NW_025235256.1:0-6322 GCF_018294505.1 Triticum aestivum | reverse complement strand
GGTCCGGTGACGCTAGGGTTGTAGAGATATATGTATGCGGAAACCCGAAAGTTGTTCGGAGTCCCGGATGAGATCCCGGACGTCACGAGAGGTTCCGGAATGGTCCGGAGGTGAAGAATTATATATAGGAAGTCCAGTTTTGGCCACCGGGAAAGTTTCGGGGGTTATCGGTATTGTACCGGGACCACCGGAAGGGTCCCGGGGGTCCACCGGGTGGGGCCACCTGTCCCGGAGGGCCCCGTGGGCTGAAAGTGGAGGGGAACCAGCCCCTAATGGGCTGGGGCGCCACTTTGGGCCTCCCCCCCATGCGCCTAGGGTTGGGAACCCTAGGGGGGGAGTTTCCCCTTGCCTTGGGGGGCAAGGCAACCCCTTCCCCCTTGGCCGCCGCCCCCCCCCTTGGAGATCCCATCTCCAAGGGCTGCGCACCCCCCCTTGGGGGCCTATATAAAGGGGGGGGAGGGAGGGCAGCACACTACAGCCTTTGGCGCCTCCCTCCTCCCCTGCAACACCTCTCTCTCGCGCGCAGAAGTTCGGCGAAGCCTTGCCGGAGAGCCGCTACATCCCCCACCACGCCGTCGTGCTGTTGGATCTCCATCAACCTCTCCTCCCCCCTTGCTGGATCAAGAAAGGAGGAGACGTCGCTGCACCGTACGTGTGTTGAACGCGGAGGTGCCGTCCGTTCGGCACTCGGTCATCGGTGATTTGGATCACGGCGAGTACGACTCCGTCATCCACGTTCATTGGAACGCTTCCGCTCGCGATCTACAAGGGTATGTAGATCCACTCCTTTCCCCTCGTTGCCAGTAGACTCCATAGATGCATCTTGGTGAGCGTAAAATAATTTTAAATTATGCTACGATTCCCATCAGTGGCATCATGAGCCAGGCCTATGCGTAGTTACTATGCACGAGTAGAACACAAAGAAGTTGTGGGCGTTGATGTTGCCAATTCTTCTTGCCGCTACTAGTCGTTTCTTGTTTCGGCGGCATTGTAGGATGAAGCGGCCCGGACCGACCTTACACGTACGCTTACGTGAGACAGGTTCCACCGACTGACATGCACTAGTTGCATAAGGTGGCTAGCGGGTGTCTGTCTCTCCTACTTTAGTCGGAACGGATTCGATGAAAAGGGTCCTTATGAAGGGTAAATAGAAATTGGCAAATCACGTTGTGGTCATACGTAGGTAAGAAATCGTTCTTGCTAGAAACCTACAAACCACGTAAAAACTTGCAACAACAATTAGAGGACGTCTAACTTGTTTTTGCAGCAAGTGATATATGTGATATGATATGGCCAGAAGATGTGATGAATGATATATGTGATGTATGAGATTGATCATATTCTTGTAATAGGAATCACGACTTGCATGTCGATGAGTATGACAACCGGCAGGAGCCAAAGGAGTTGTCTTTATTATTTTGCATGACCTGCGTGTCATTTGAATAACGCCATGTAATTTACTTTACTTTGTTGCTAAACGGTTAGCCATAGAAGTAGAAGTAATCGTTGGCGTGACAACTTCATGAAGACACAATGATGGAGATCATGATGATGGAGATCATGGTGTCATGCCGGTGACGAAGATGATCATGGTGCCCCGAAGATGGAGATCAAAGGAGCATGATGATATTGGCCATATCATGTCACTATTCGATTGCATGTGATGTTTATCATGTTTTTGCATCTTATTTGCTTAGAACGACGGTAGCAAGTAGGATGATCCCTTATAATAATTTCAAGAAAGTGTTCACCCTAACTGTGCACCGTTGCGAAGGTTCGTCGTTTCGAAGCACCACGTGATGATCGGGTGTGATAGATTCTTACGTTCGCATACAACGGGTGTTGACGAGCCTAGCATGTACAGACATGGCCTCGGAACACACGCAATACACTTAGGTTGACTTGACGAGCCTAGCATGTACAGACATGGCCTCGGAACACGGAGGACCGAAAGGTCGAGCATGAATCGTATAGAAGATACGATCAACATGGAGATGTTCACCGATCTTGACTAGTCCGTCTCACGTGATGATCGGACACGGCCTAGTTGAGTTCGGATCATGTTTCACTTAGATAACTAGAGGGATGTCTATCTGAGTGGGAGTTCATTAAATAATTTGATTATATGAACTTAATTATCATGAACTTAGTCTAAATCTTTACACTATGTATTGTAGATCAAATGGCCCACGTTGTCCTCAATTTCAACGCGTTCCTAGAGAAAACCAAGCTGAAAGATGATGGCAGCAACTATACGGACTGGGTCCGGAACCTGAGGATCATCCTCATAGCAGCCAAGAAAGATTATGTCTTAGAAGCACCGCTAGGTGAAGCACCAATCCCTGAGAACCAAGACGTTATGAACGCTTGGCAGCAGCGTGCTGATGATTACTCCCTCGTTCAGTGCGGCATGCTTTACAGCTTAGAACCGGGTCTCCAAAAGCGTTTTGAGAAACATGGAGCATATGAGATGTTCGAGGAGCTGAAACTGGTTTTCCAAGCTCATGCCCGGGTCGAGAGATATGATGTCTCCGACAAGTTCTTCAGCTGTAAAATGCAGGAGAACAGTTCTGTTAGTGAGCACATACTCAGAATGTCTGGGTTGCACAACCGCTTGTCTCAGCTGGGAGTTAATCTCCCGGATGACGCGGTCATTGACAGAATCCTCCAGTCGCTTCCACCAAGCTACAAGAGCTTTGTGATGAACTACAATATGCAGGGGATGGAAAAGACCATTCCCGAGGTGTATTCAATGCTGAAATCAGCTGAGGTAGAGATCAGAAAAGAACATCAAGTGTTGATGGTGAATAAAACCACTAAGTTCAAGAAGGGCAAGGGTAAGAAGAACTTCAAGAAGGACGGCAAGGGAGTTGCCGCGCCTGGTAAGCCAGTTACCGGGAAGAAGTCAAAGAATGGACCCAAGCCCGAGACTGAGTGCTTTTATTGCAAGGGAAGTGGTCACTGGAAGCGGAACTGCCCCAAATATTTAGCGGACAAGAAGAAGGCCGGCAACACCCAAGGTATATGTGATATACAAGTAATTGATGTGTACCTTACCAGTACTCGCAGTAGCTCCTGGGTATTTGATACCGGTGCGGTTGCTCATATTTGTAACTCAAATCAGGAACTACGGAATAAACGGAGACTGGCAAAAGACGAGGTGACGATGCGCGTCGGGAATGGTTCCAAGGTCGATGTGATCGCCGTCGGCACGCTACCTCTGCATCTACCCACGGGATTAGTTATAAACCTCAATAATTGTTATTTAGTGCCAGCTTTGAGCATGAACATTGTATCTGGATCTCGTTTAATTCGAGATGGCTACTCATTTAAATCTGAGAATAATGGTTGTTCTATTTATTTGAGAGATATGTTTTATGGTCATGCCCCGCTGGTCAATGGTTTATTTTTGATGAATCTCGAACGTGATGTTACACATGTTCATAGTGTGAATACCAAAAGATGTAAAGTTGATAACGATAGTCCCACATACTTGTGGCACTGCCGCCTTGGTCACATTGGTGTCAAGCGCATGAAAGAAGCTCCATGCAGATGGACTTTTGGAGTCTCTTGATTACGAATCATTTGACACGTGCGAACCATGCCTCATGGGTAAGATGACCAAGACTCCGTTCTCCGGAACAATGGAGCGAGCAACCAACTTATTGGAAATCATACATACCGATGTGTGCGGTCCAATGAGTGTTGAGGCTCGCGGAGGATATCGTTATGTTCTCACTCTCACTGATGATTTAAGTAGATATGGGTATGTCTACCTAATGAAACACAAGTCTGAAACCTTTGAAAAGTTCAAGGAATTTCAGAGTGAAGTCGAGAATCAACGTGACAGGAAAATGAAAATTCTTACGATCAGATCATGGTGGAGAATATTTAAGTCACGAATTTGGGACACACTTAAGGAAATGTGGAATAGTTTCACAACTCACGCCGCCTGGAACACCTCAGAGAAATGGTGTGTCCGAACGTCGTAATCGCACTCTATTGGATATGGTGCGATCTATGATGTCTCTTACCGATTTACCGCTCTCATTTTGGGGTTATGCTTTAGAGACTGCCGCATTCACTTTAAATAGGGCACCGTCTAAATCCGTTGAGACGACACCGTATGAATTATGGTTTGGGAAGAAACCTAAGCTGTCGTTTCTAAAAGTTTGGGGATGCGAAGCTTATGTCAAGAAACTTCAACCTGAAAAGCTCGAACCCAAATCGGAAAAATGCGTCTTCATAGGATACCCTAAGGAAACTATTGGGTATACCTTCTACCTCAGATCCGAAGGCAAGATCTTCGTTGCCAAGAACGGGTCCTTTCTAGAGAAGGAGTTTCTCTCGAAAGAATTGAGTGGGAGGAAAGTGGAACTTGATGAGGTGATAGTCACCCCTTCCGAACCGGAAAGTAGCGCAGCGCGGGAAAATGTTCCTATGGTGCCTACACCGACTGGGGAGGAAGTTAATGATGATGATCATGAAGCTTCAGATCAAGTTACTGAACTTCGTAGGTCCACAAGGACACGTTCCGCACCAGAGTGGTACGGCAACCCTGTCCTGGAAATCATGTTGTTAGACAACGGTGAACCTTCGAACTATGAAGAAGCGATGGCGGGCCCAGATTCCGACAAATGGCTAGAAGCCATGAAATCCGAGATAGAATCCATGTATGAAAACAAAGTATGGACTTTGACTGACTTGCCCGATGAGCGGCGAGCCATAGAAAACAAATGGATCTTTAAGAAGAAGACGGACGCAGATGGTAATGTGACCATCTACAAAGCTCGACTTGTCGCTAAGGGTTATCGACAAGTTCAATGGGTTGACTACGATGAGACTTTCTCACCCGTAGCGAAGCTGAAGTCCGTCCGAATCATGTTAGCAATTGCCGCATACTATGATTATGAGATATGGCAGATGGACGTCAAAACGGCATTCCTTAACGGCTTCCTTAAGGAAGAGTTGTATATGATGCAGCCGGAAGGTTTTGTCGATCCTAAGAATGCTAACAAAGTATGCAAGCTCCAGCGCTCAATCTATGGGCTGGTGCAAGCATCTCGGAGTTGGAACGTTCGCTTTGATGAGATGATCAAAGCGTTTGGGTTTACACAGACTTATGGAGAAGCCTGTGTTTACAAGAAAGTGAGTGGGAGCTCTGTAGCATTTCTCATATTATATGTGGATGACATATTATTGATGGGAAATGATATAGAATTCTTGGAAAGTATAAAGGCCTATTTGAATAAATGTTTTTCAATGAAGGACCTTGGAGAAGCTGCTTAGATATTAGGCATCAAGATCTATAGAGATAGATCAAGACGCCTCATTGGTCTTTCACAGAGTACATACCTTGACAAAATATTGAAGAAGTTCAGTATGGATCAGTCCAAGAAGGGGTTCTTGCCTGTACTGCGAGGTGTGCAATTGAGCACGGCTCAATGCCCGACCACGGCAGAAGATATAGAAGAGATGAGTGTCATCCCCTATGCCTCGGCCATAGGGTCTATTATGTATGCCATGCTGTGTACCAGACCTGATGTAAACCTTGCCGTAAGTTTGGTAGGAAGGTACCAAAGTAATCCCGGCAAGGAACACTAGACAGCGGTCAAGAATATCCTGAAGTACCTGAAGAGGACTAAGGATATGTTTCTCGTCTATGGAGGTGACGAAGAGCTCGTCGTAAAGGGTTACGTCGACGCTAGCTTCGACACAGATCCGGATGACTCAAAGTCACAGACCGGATACGTGTATATTTTGAATAGAGGAGCAGTAAGCTGGTGCAGTTGCAAGCAAAGCGTCGTGGCGGGATCTACATGTGAAGCGGAATACATGGCAGCCTCGGAAGCAGCACAGGAAGCAGTCTGGATGAAGGAGTTCATTACCGACCTAGGGGTGATTCCCAATGCGTCGGGCCCAATGACTCTCTTCTGTGACAACACTGGAGCTATTGCCCTTGCGAAGGAGCCCAGGTTTCACAGGAAGACCAGGCATATCAAGCGTCGCTTCAACTCCATTCGTGAAAGTGTTCAAAATGGAGACATAGATATTTGTAAAGTACACACGGACCTGAATGTAGCAGATCCGTTGACTAAACCTCTCCCTAGGGCAAAACATGATCAACACCAGGACGCAATGGGTGTTCGATTCATCACAATGTAACTAGATTATTGACTCTAGTGCAAGTGGGAGACTGTTGGAAATATGCCCTAGAGGCAATAATAAATGGTTATTATTATATTTCTGTGTTCATGATAATAGTCTTTTATTCATGCTATAATTGTATTGTCCGGAAATCGTAATACATGTGTGAATACAT
>NW_025235255.1:0-6323 GCF_018294505.1 Triticum aestivum | reverse complement strand
CGAGGTCGGTGCGGTGGACTCGGGCGTTGCGAGCGCTCGGGGCTCGGCTGCTCGATGAAGTGGACAGCGGCGGAGCTCCTGGACACGGTGAGACGGCGTGGGGTGGTCGGAGGGCGTGGCTACGGCGAGGGGGTGGCGGCGATGGCGTCGGCCATGGCTGGGGCGTGCGAGGGGGAGGAGCTGGAGAGGAGAGGGGGTGTCTGGGGGGTTCGGGGGAGAGAGGGAGGCCGATCCACGACGTCACCTGGCGAGGGGAGCGGCGAGGCGGCGAGCAGGTGCGTGGCGCACGCCGCGGTCGCCGTCGGGCACCTGCCTGCCTGCCTGGCCGGCAAGCAGCTCGCTGGAGCGGTGCTGGGCTGGGCCGGCAGGTGGGCCGGGGCAGGCGCCAGGTAAGCTTTTTTTCATTTTCTTCTGTTTTCTGTTTTTTTTAATACTTCTGCAACTTTGTTGAATTAAATAAAATACCTAGGCAACTTCAAAAATCACCAAATCACTCCTGGTCCATAGTTGGATTATTTCCAACATGAAACATTTTAGTTTGGAGGTATTTGAGCATTTAAATATTTTATATAATTTTAAATGCCCAAATTCAAATATTTATGAATTAATTCAAAAACCCTAAGATGGCCTAGGAAAATGTGCACCACTTTGGCAGAGGTTCTGAACCAAGACAAAAATGATGGGCATTTTAGAAGGGCATTTCAGGTTCATTGAAAATTATTTTAGTAAACCCTAGTTGGTTTCAGAGGGGACTGGGGGTTCTGTCATCCCCATTTCAAGTTTCTGATGAAAAAGTAAACATGATGCAACACTCTAATGCATGACTAGCTAGGGTGTGACAACTCACCCCCACTCAAAAGAATCTCGTCCCGAGATTTGGGTTCCTCCGGGAAGAAGGCGGGGTACTCGAGTCGAAGACGATCCTCCCTTTCCCAAGTTGCTTCATCCTCAGAATGGTGCGACCATTGGACCTTGAGAAACTTGATATTATGACGTCGAGTGGTACGTTCGGCCTGATCGAGGATACGAATGGGGTACTCTCGGTATATAAGATTATCTTGGAGATCAAGCGTTTCATGGTCCACCCCACGGATAGGATCCGAGAAGCAACGCCTGAGTTGGGAAACGTGGAAGACATCGTGGACTCTGGAGAGATGCGGAGGTAGTTCCAACTGGTAGGCAACTTCTCCTCGTTTGGCGAGAATGCGAAAAGGTCCAATGTAACAAGGAGCCAATTTGCCTTTGATACCGAAACGATGGGTTCCCTTCAGAGGGGTGACCCGAAGATAAGCCTTCTCGTCAACCTCGAAAGTCATAGCCTTATGTTTTCGGTCATATTGACTCTTTTGACGAGATTGGGCTGTTTTCAACTTTTCACGAACGATGCGAACTTGTTCTTCTGCTTCCTGAATCATATCCGGGCCAAAGAATTGTCTTTCCCCGGTCTCTGACCAGTTAAGAGGTGTTCGACACCGTCGTCCATAGAGAACTTCAAAAGGGGCTTTACCCAAGCTAGATTGATAACTGTTGTTGTAAGCGAATTCGGCAAATGGAAGGCACTTCTCCCAGTCCATCCCGAATGAGATAACAGAGGCTCGAAGCATGTCCTCTAGAATCTGGTTGACGCGTTCCACTTGACCACTCGACTGAGGGTGGAAAGCGGTGCTAAAGGAGAGACGGGTTCCCATAGCATTTTGGAAACTTTCCCAAAATCGAGAGGTGAAGAGACTTCCTCGATCCGAGTTAATTTCCAAAGGAACACCATGGAGAGACACTATTCGGGAGATGTATAAGTCTGCCAGCTGACTAGCGGTTATACTCTCACGAACAGGTAGGAAATGGGCTACTTTGGAAAGACGATCGACCACGACGAAAATAGCATTATTCCCCCTCTTAGTCCTGGGAAAACCGGCAATGAAATCCATGCCAATTTTATCCCATTTCCATTCAGGAATGGCTAAGGGTTGAAGGGTGCCAGCAGGCCGTTGGTGCTCTGCTTTTACACGACGACAGACGTTGCAATTAGCAATATACTGAGCAATTTCTCTCTTCATCCTAGTCCACCAGAACCTTTGGCGTAGGTCCTGATACATCTTAGTACTACCGGGATGAATGGTGAGAGGAGATTCATGAGCTTCCTTAAGGATCAAACGCCTCAGGTTTCGCACTTTGGGAACCACTAGTCGATTCCCGAAGTATACGACCCCTTGATCATTAATGGAGAAGCAATTCGCAATTCCTTTCTGAATGTTTCTCTTGATGCGGGAGATTCCCGGATCTACCTTCTGTGCTTTGATAATCTGATCCGTAAGGGTAGGTTTTGCCACCAAGGTGGAAAGAAAACCTTGAGATACAATGTGAAGGTTAAGCTTCCGAAATTCCTCATGGAGAAGCGGTTGACTTTGTTGTAGCATCAGATTGTTACAATAAGATTTACGACTTAGCGCATCAGCCATGACGTTGGCTTTCCCTGGGGTGTAGGTTATTCCTAAGTCGAAGTCTGTGATCAATTCAACCCAACGTCTTTGCCTGAGATTTAGATCCGGTTGGGTGAAAATGTACTTCAGGCTTTGGTGATCAGTGAATATTTCGCAACGGTTACCGAGGAGGTAATGTCGCCAGGTTTTAAGTGCATAGACTACGGCTGCAAGCTCTAGATCATGAGTGGGATAATTCTCCTCATGTGGGTGCAATTGCCGTGAAGCGTAGGCAATTACGTGTCGATCTTGCATGAGAATGCAACCTAGTCCTTGTCGCGAGGCGTCGCAGTAGATAACAAAGTCCTTGGAGAAGTCTGGCGGTACCAGTACGGGAGCAGAAGTCAGGCGTCTTTTCAGTTCCTGAAAGCTGTGCTCACATTGTGGAGTCCATTCGAACTTCTTATCTTTCTTGAGGAGTTCGGTTAGAGGTTTAGCAACTTTGGAGAAGTTTTCGACAAAGCGACGGCAATAGCTCGCTAAGCCTAGAAAACTCCGAACTTGCTTGACCGATTCAGGTGGAGTCCAATTAAGGACGGCTTGAACTCGCTCAGGGTTAACAGCAATACCTTTACCAGATATTACATGACCCAGATAGGTCACTTCTGACAACCAGAATTCACATTTAGAAAATTTGGCATAAAGGCGATGCTCTCGAAGTTTCTGCAACACTAGCCTTAGATGTTCGGCATGTTCTTCTTCGTTCTTGGAGTAGATGAGTATATCATCGAGGTAAACCACGACGAATTTATCCAAATACTCCATGAAGATTGAGTTCATTAACCAAGAAAAGGTGGCTGGAGCGTTGGTTAATCCGAAGGACATGACGGTGTACTCGTATTGGCCATAACGAGTAACAAAGGCCGTTTTAGGAATGTCCCCGTTTCTGATTTTGATTTGATGGTAGCCCAACCTCAAATCCATCTTGGAGAAGACTGAGGATCCAGCGAGCTGATCATACAGGTCGTTGATCCTGGGAAGCGGATATTTGTTCTTGATTGTGACCAAATTGACAGGTCGGTAATCTACAACCATCCGGTCCGTACCATCCTTCTTCTTGACGAATAGGACGGGGCAAGCCCACGGAGAAGAGCTAGGTCGGATGAAACCCTTTTTCAAGGACTCATCGAGTTGTTTCTTAAGCTCGGCTAGTTCTAGTGGTGCCATCTTATAAGGTCTTCTAGCAATCGGAACGGTTCCTGGAATGAGGTCTATTACGAACTCAACATCCCTGTAAGGTGGAACACCTGGCAATTCCTCTGGAAAGACATCCGGGAAGTCACGGACTACCGGAACATCCTCAAGGTCTGGCAAAGGGCTGGCGTTAAGAGAATATAATTGTCGCTTAGCTATTCGGGTCAAGACATTGACTATCTTTCCCGAGGGGTGGGTGAGTTGAACAGTCCTAGAGAAGCAATCGATTTGGGCATGATGAGCCGACATCCAGTCCATACCCAAAATGATATTAATATCTGAAGATTTAAGGGCTATCAAAGACGCGAGGAAAACAAGTCTGTCGACTTGGATTTCATTTCCATGGCTTACTCTAGAAGTTTGCCATTTGGATCCCGGAGTTTGAATTACCATGGAGGTTGGCATATCAAGGAATGCGACGTTATGCAAGCGAGCATAGTTTTCAGATATAAAAGAATGAGAGGCTCCTGTATCGAAAAGAACAAATGCCGGGTGGCAATTGACAAGAAGCGTACCGAGAACGACGTTGGGATCCTCTTGAGCTTCTTCGGCAGAGATACAGTTGACATGGCCACGTGAAGCGGTGACCGGCTTGGCGTGGAATATTTTTCCTGTCGGCTTGCCACGGCCAACAGCTTTAGCAGATTGATTGGGGTTGGTCTGGGGACACTCACGCATATAGTGGCCAGATTCCCCACACTTGAAACAAGTCACGGAACTGGTACGTGGAGGAGCATTGTTGGTTGGACCCCCATAGGGCTTGGCCGGTGCAGACTGTTGGACAGGGCGAGGCGCCTGAAAGGATGGTCTCGGTGTGAACCTGGGTGGCAGGGCGGTGTTGGGTACCCACACGCGGCGCTTCTGAGGACCAGCACCGGATGAGGAACCCAAATCACGGCCATGCTTGCGTGTTGCGTCATAGTCAGTCTGACCAGTTTCAGCACTGATGGCTTTGTTGACAAGTTTCTGAAAAGATGTGCACTCATGCAGACGGAGGTCGCGGCGAAGCTCAGGACTAAGGCCCTTACGGAACCTTGCTTGCTTCTTGGCGTCAGTAGAAACTTCCTCGGTTGCATATCGTGCGAGGTTACCAAACTCCCTGCTGTAAGCATCCACAGACAGTCGGCCTTGGGTGAAACTGCAAAATTCTTCACGTTTACGGTCCATGAGACCCTCCGGAATGTGATGTTCACGGAATGCCTCACTGAACTCAGCCCAAGTAGTGACATGGCCCGCCGGGCGCATAGCTCCATAATTCTCCCACCATAGGCTGGCGGGGCCTTCAAGATGATATGCAGCAAAGGTGACCTTGTCAGCCTCCGCTACCAGCGCGGAACGCAGTTTATGAGAGATACTGCGAAGCCAGTCATCAGCGTCGAGAGGCTCGACGGAGTGGTGGAACGTGGGTGGATGTAATTTGATAAAATCACTGAGTGACACCACGTTAGTCCTCTGATGGTGTGCTGTGTTCTGTTCAATACGCTCCAACAAACGGTTGGTCTCCCGCTTGTTTCTCTCAGCTTCCATCATAACCTCGGCTAGTGAAGGAGGATGAGGCAGATTTACATCCCTGGCTTCACTGCCTTCGGCCTGCTCTTGAGAAGCAGGGTTAGCGCGCGTGTTGACCATCCTAGGTAAACAAGACAATGTTTTAGTCAGGATGATAAAATTCCGACATAGGATAAAAATGCAAGGAATAACTCGAAATGCAAGATGATCATCCGTATGACATGGTAGATACAGAAACTGCTTCTTTATTCCATCGTCATACACACCATACAGGGTTTAGTACAAGACCAAACAAGTACTATTACGGTGAAAAAGGATTACATCTCATCGGAGGCATTCCAAGCTCCTATACATTATTTTTCTACACCTCCGGAAGGAGTACAAACTAGGTCATATCCCACGAGTCACGCGGGACGATAGACGACACAGCTAGTGCGAACTAGTGATACTACTGCTAACTCAGACCGATCCGTAGTAGTCCTCGTAAAAGTCACCTCCATAGCCTGGGAGCTCAACATGATCATCCGGAAACAGGCGATCTCGCGGAGCTTGTGGACCATAGGGGCTAGGATGAGGCCTTGGACCAACAAACGGTGGCCTGCGGGGACCGCGAGGTGGGGTGATGCCTCCTACATCACGCCAAACCATCACGTCTGGCAGAGCGGATCTCACAGGATAGAGATCGCGCATATCTGAGAATCCAGCTTGCACCGCCGGTGCGAACCGAGTCAAAGTGGCCCAGTGGTCAGCACGGGTATTGAAGAGCTCTAACCTCAAGGCCCGATTTTCACGGTCCTTATCCTCGAGCATCTCGGCAGTGGTGCGAGTCCGTGAATCCTCCTGGGTGGGGTCAGCATAGATAGCCTGGAGATACCCTTGTGCTCCCGGAAGTGATCCTGGCATATACCGGAAATCAGAGTCCCGAAATAGACCAGATCTGACTCGCATAATGGTCATCATAGAGTAGGCGGCGTCCTGCACAGCCATCTCAATAGTAACCCCGAGTCCATAGGAGCAGTGAAGAGGCTCGGTGGATCCAGGATAAGATGGAAATATCCTGACAGTGCAGAGATACTGGCTTTGATTAAAGTCTCGGAATTGCTCTTCGACCGTGTACTCAGGATACCAGCGGTATCCAGCCTC
>NW_025235254.1:0-6324 GCF_018294505.1 Triticum aestivum | reverse complement strand
GGAATGTAAGGCACCAAAACACATGAGTCGGGTAAACCCAACATTTGACCAAAGACGATGATTCGGAGCTGATGCATATAGGGCCAAACTCGCGACGCCGAACACTCCCTAAGGTATTCCGTCTTTGTGGTATAAACCGGGCCTAAATAGTGGCCTTTGTAAGAAGCCCCGTGTGTCCAGGTACGTGCATTGTTCTGGCGTGGCCACATGCCAAGATGTCAGCATCCTTCTCAACGGTGGATATGTATCAACAAGAGACAGTAAAAAAGGTTTACGCAGGGTCTTAATCTAAAAAGAATCCTTGGAGTGGGTCCCTGCTGCACATCTGCGCCTGTGTCTTCATTGTGCCGTATCTTGGACGGGTGTAGCACGATGATCGTCTGTAAAAGAGAGGAAGTTAAGTGAAAAAGTTGTCATGCAAAAGGATAGTTTTTAAAGAAACCATGTATAATTCAAGATGATAAGAAATTGCCACTTGTCTGCACGCGTTGAGCCCCTTGTATTGACAAATAGGGGTGTGACCACTTATTTCCGTATAAATAGCGGTGCCGGACTTGATTAGTTGTATCTGAGGTCTTGACGACCTATTGGATGCTTTCGCTTGTCTGGGCGCCTTTAGTGTGCGGCGGCCAAGGCAACCTCACTCTCTTCAGCGCGCAGAGATCGCTTGATATTTCTATGCACTGTAATGATGCCACGTGGACCAGGCATCTTTAGTGTGAGGGAGGCGTAGTGTGGTATTGCATTAAAGCGAGCGATAGCTTCGCGTCCGAGCAGTGCTTGATAGCCACTTTGAAACGGAGCGATGTGGAAAGTTAAATGCTCGCGACGGAAGTTATCGGGGGAGCCGAATGTAACTTGTAGTAGGAGGGAGCCCGTACAACGAGCCCCTGGGCCTGGCGTTACTCCTTTAAAGGTAGTATTGCTATGGCGAATTTGTGTTGGGTCTAACCCCATCCCGCGGATTGTATCCTGATATATTAGGTTTAGGCTACTGCCGCCGTCCATCAAGACCCTTGTGAAGTGATATCCGCCAATTACTGGGTCTAATACCAGGGCAGCCCATCCTGCGTGTTGGATACTTGCTGAGTAATCGCGATGGTCGAAAGTGATCGGTTGAGATGACCAGTGGCAGGACTTCGTGGTGACAGGCACTTGGGTATACTTTCCTGGGAGTGCCGCATTGTTTTTTCCCGTGATTACGTGTAACACGTTTACTGTTTTGACTTCTGGTGGAAATTGCTTTTGTTCCCCCGTGTCTTGCTTGGGGGGCTCGTCCTCGTCTTCACTTGGTGTATCCTCCCCCTTGTGTACGGCGTTGAGCTTGCCAGACTGCTTGAAGACCCAACATTCTCTATGGGTATGATTAGCAGGTTTACCAGGGGTACTATGAATCTGACATACTTGGTCCAGAATTTTGTTGAGGCTGGACAATTCATCCCTGGTGCCTTTAGGGGGCGGCTTTTGTCCTGGCCGAGAGCTTTTGAATCCGGCATTTACTGTGGTGCCCTTCGTGCTATCTTCTTTATTCCGGCATTTGTTATTGCTGTTGCACCGTGATTTCCCGTTTCCATCTCTAACTTCAGATGTACTGGGGTCGCTGGTGCTGCATTTGGCTAGCCAGCTGTCCTCTCCCGCGCAAAAGCGGGTCATGAGGTTTGTTAATGCGGCCATCGTTCTCGGCTTATTTTCGCCGAGGTGTCTGGCGAGCCATTTGTCATGGACACTATGCTTGAAAGCTGCTAAGGCTTCGGCGTCCGGACAGTCGACAATCTGGTTCTTTTTAGTAAAAAACCTGTTCCAAAGCTTTCGGGCTGACTCTCCGGGCTGTTGAGTTATACGACTCAAATCGTCCGCATCCGGAGGTCGGACATAAGTCCCTTGAAAATTTGCCCGAAAGGCGTCTTCGAGCTCTTCCCAACTTCCAATCGAGCTTTCGGGGAGGCCTTTGAGCCAGTGACGAGCTGGCCCTTTGAGCTTGAGGGGTAGGTACTTGATGGCGTGGAGATCATCTCCTTGAGCCATATGGATATGAAGGATGTAGTCCTCAATCCAGACCCCAGGGTCTGTTGTTCCGTCGTATGCCTCTATGTTAACGGGCTTGAATCCCTCTGGAAATTCGTGGTCCAGCACCTCATCGGTGAAACATAGGGGGTGTGCGGCACCCCTGTAGCTGGGTGTACCACGTTGTTCGGATGTTTGTTGTGTTGCATTGTATGCTGGGGCGTGCTTGCGTGGTCCATAGATGGATCTTGTTGCACCGTTCTTTGGGTGCGGGCCCTCGCATTGGTTGCATGTTGTATGGTGAGCGGCGTTGTATGCTGCTGATATTTGGTTGTGGGGGGTCTGAGGCCTCCTCATCGAATTCGGGTAGCAGCTTCCACTTTGGGTAGCTCTTGTAGGGGCGATTGTCGCCGTACCTTGCTGTTGTGTTGAGTATTTTACTCCATCTGATTTGGAGTGTGTCTTGCGCGGCCTTGAGCCTTTGCTTCTACTTTTTCAGACTCCTCGCGGTGGCAACAAGCCTTTTACGGGCAGTCTGCTGCTCCGGGTGCCTGCCGGCGTTATGTCGTCCGGACCATGATCCTTGATAGGGTTTGTTTGTTCGGTTTGATTATCCGGATTGCCGTTGTCTGGCAGCGGTTCGCCCTGCTCCAGCGCTGGGTCTATGTGATCGCTATTTCTGTCGAGGCGGGATTTGGGGCGGTGCTTGCATCGCCGCTTTGACTTCTTTTCGAGGGAACAAGCCTTCAGTGCGTCCTTCCGCTCCTTGTCATCATCTTTTGGTGCGTCCACCATGTATACATCATATGACGAGGTGGCGTTCCAGGGCCCAATAGGCGCTGGTTCTTCATCGTCCCCTTCATCAGCGTCCATACCGTCGATGTCTTCGGAGTCGAGGTCGAGTATGTCGGTTAAGTCGTCGACGGTGGCTACAAAGTGGGTGGTGGGTGGGCTTTGAATTTCTTCATCGTCCATATCCCAATCTCGCTGACCGTATTCCGGCCAGGGCTCTCCTGATAAAGAGAGAGACTTTAGTGATTTCATAATATCGCCGAAGGGCGAGTGATGAAAGATGTCCGCGGCAGTAAACTCCATGATCGGCGCCCAATCGGATTCGATCGGCAGAGGCGCGAATGGTTCAGAGTCCGGAGAGGAGTCCGGCTCCTTGGAATCATGAGTTTCGCGGAGTGCGGGGCTAGTGTTCGGCTCAATTGCCATTAAGATCACAGCCCCCAAGGCGGCGTCCAACCATCCGTCCTTGATCGGTGTGGTTGGTTCCGAATTAAGGGTCAAAGCTGATGCGGGTGTGGCCTCCAGGGCACTGTTCGGTGGCAGAGCTAGATCATGCTCGTCGGGACAGTACGGCACGCTCGGCAGTGGCTCGAATCCATCGAAGATCAAGTCCCTGCAGATGTCAGTCGTGTAGTTTAAACTTCCCAATCTGACCTGACGGCCAGGGGCGTAGCTTTCGATATGCTCCAGACGGCCAAGTGAATTGGCCCGTAGTGCGAAGCCACCGAAGACCACAATCTGTCCGGGGAGGAAGGTCTTACCCTGGACTGCATCGCTATTGATGATCGTAGGAGCCATTGAGCCTGACGGCGATGACACAGAGGAACTCTCAATGAAAGCACCAATGTCGGTGTCAAAACCGGCGGATCTCGGGTAGGGGGTCCCGAACTGTGCGTCTAGGCCGGATGGTAATAGGAGGCAAGGGACACGAAGTTTTACCCAGGTTCGGGCCCTCTCGATGAAGGTAAAACCCTACGTCCTCCTTGATTAATATTGATGATATGGGTAGTACAAGAGTAGATCTACCACGAGATCGAAGAGGCTACCCCTAGAAGCTAGCCTATGGTATGATTGTTGATATGTACGTTGTCCTACGGACTAAAACCCTCCGGTTTATATAGACACCAGAGAGGGTTAGGGTTACACAAAGTCGGTTACAATGGTAGGAGATCTTCATATCCGTATCGCCAAGCTTGCCTTCCACGCCAAGGAAAGTTCCTTCCGGACACGGGACGGAGTCTTTAATCTTGTAGCTTCATAGTCCAGGACTCCGGCTGAAGGTATAGTATGGCTATCCGAACACCCCCTAATCCAGGACTCCCTCACTCCTACTCTGAGTTCCGTTGTAGTTCCACCACCTCCAGAGCACACTCCCCACACTCCACCAGGTTCTCCAGCTACCGACCCTGCTCCACCTTCTCCTGATGGCACCCCTGACTTTTTAGTGATTGGCGTCACTTACTCAGAGCTTCTAGCACTCGACTCCCGCCAGTGTCTTCTCAGCCCCCGGAGTACCTTCGTGTCGCTTCCGACGTCACACCCTCTGAGCACACTCCCTCTGAGTACCCTCTTAGCACCATCAGCGCACCCGAGTCTGACGCTGCTGCACCGAGTGTGTCTCTTCCTGCACCGACTTCTGCCCTCGACCCCGACTTGCTCCTCACCATTTCACCTAGTCCTCTTGTCAGGGAGGATTGACGTGCTACTACTACTAGTAGTTAGTATTCTGGCAAGGTTGTAGCATCATAGCTACACCTCCCAGAGTTAGTTCCGCCACTTATTAGATGTTTAGGCAGATGCATGGAGGCTGTCCTTTTGGATTCTGTACATATCTGGAAAGGTCTGGTAGCCGTAGCTACCCTTCCAGAGTTTGCACATCCATAGTTAGCCAGACTAGTTCCGACGGACAGATAGGTCGACAGGTATACTTTTGTTCCAGGTACACATGTAGATAGCCATGGTAGCCTGATGATGTGTGACACAGTGTCATGTGTGGTGTTGCTGCTATGATATGTGATGTATCCATGTGGACTGGTGGACTTATGGATGTACTGATATTCTATTACTAGATGGTCTCGTGTGATGCATATGCCATGCCTCCATATTCATTTTAAATTCTGGTTCTTTTATGCTCCTTGCTCTGAATGATGGAATACTGTTGTCGGCGTTCTGGGAACGGGGGTCCCTAGACTTGCCTGCCTGCGGCCTGCGGCGTGGCTCAGGTGGGGGCCCAGCGTGGCCCATCTTCATCAGCCCAAGCTCAAGACCCTCGCGAGGGGCCAAGCCTCGCGGGGCGGACGACAAGAAGCTTCCTCAAGAGCGGCCTCATCAGGCAGGCTCGCGAGGAGGCGGAGAGATCAATGCAAGGGTACCTCGCGAGGATCCCATGATGCAAGCCATGACGATCAAGGCCAGGCGGGTGCCGGCCTGCGCAGGGTCCTTGTTTCCCCTTTGGTGCAAAGGGGGCAAGCACAGGCCAAGGTATCAGGCAAAGGTTACCATTCCGGTGCAACGATACCAAGACCAGCCGGACGGCCGGACGGAGGTCACCGTGGAGCCCAAGACGGCGTCATCACCAGTGCTTTTGGCAGCCGAAGACCACCTTTGGTCAGGATAACTTGTACTAGATGTTCCCCTTCAAAATGGCCAATTGTTGGCGCCCTTCCCACTCAATTATTCGGGGAGAGGCCCAGGGCCTCTATACATAGAGCTAGCCTCCACAAAGGAGAAGAGAGAAGAGAGAAGAGAGAGTTGAAGAGAGGAGGAAAAAGGGAGGAAGGAGGAAACCCAGTAGAGACTAAGTAGAACACACCGCACCAGCTCAAGAACACCCCTCGCGAGGCTGTTCTTCCCTTGTACTGTCCATCATCAGCCCCAGAGGAAATCCATCACACCACACACTGGAGTAGGGTATTACACCACAACTGTCGTGGGTTTGTCACGGCAGATGTCCTCGTGAAAGGACTTAGTTGTGGAGCCATCGCGACGGGTTAGCTTAAAGGGGTTAAACCGGACAAGGGGACACGGGAGTTTATACTAGTTCGGCCCCTTCGATGAAGGTAAAAGCCTACATCTAGTTGTGATTGGTATTGCTAGGGTTTCGAAGGCCAGGGAGCGAATCCGCTTTGTCTAGCTTTTGAGTTGTTGTTGTCTGTCTCTAAACCGCGGCCGGGTCGTCCCTTTATATACATAGGTTGACGCCCGCCGGGCTACAGAGTCCCGAAGCTAGTTTATAAACGTATCCAGTTCAGTCTCTCTCTTTCTATCTTACTATACAAGTTACATGACTGGGCCGGTTTACATTTACATATTGTAACTCGCCTCTGGGCCCTCCGTAAAGCGCTAGCATCTTTACATCTTCATGGGCTACTAATCTTCAAAGAGTCAACCCGGCTACGGGCTACCCAAGGCCGGTTTACCTCTATTAGTAATATCCCCAACATTAGGCCCCAGATTGGTTTGAACTTGTTCATGTCAATCTTCCACACTTTAGAAAAAATCTTCTCTCTTGTCTTCATTTCTGATCTT